>NC_091953.1:29479062-29700803 GCF_031021105.1 Erythrolamprus reginae | reverse complement strand
TCTCTCTCAACAACAACAACGTGTAGGAGAGAGATAGTCTCAAGTAGAGGAGATTTAGATGTATAAGAAAACTTGAATAAAGAAGACTTAGTGTAATGTGAAAAGGTATAGAGAAAATAGAACTAAATACCAATGTAGAATTAGTCTAAGAAATAATGTAATTATTTGTTTTTAAAGAAAAATTAGAAATTAATAAAGTTTATTAAAAAAGAAAAAGGAGTAAGGACCATCAGGCAATTAGAAATTAAGCTTCATGAAGAGCATCTCTGGAGAGGGGTACATTTAAATTTGGCAATATTGAAGGATTTGATACCAGTTGTCAGATACCTAATAGAACGTCAAACAGAAAAAAGTGTTTCCTTTTATTCTCGAGCACAGGCGGTGCGTTAATGGATTTAAGTTAGGCAGATTCAGAGTCCTGTAATTCCTCATAGTAACAACAGTTTGACAGTGGAACCAATTACAGTACTCCGGCGGGAGGATTCCTCACACTGCATATGTTCAAGCAGAAGTTAAACAGGTGTTTGGGGAAATGCTTCCATTTGGATTCCTAGATACACCAGGAGGCAACATTTGATGCATAAATCACCCTCAAAATATTTTTGAGGAAGCATCCTAACCTACCTAGACCTCCAGTTGGGCAACAGAAAGAATGTATACCAATACAAATACACATAGAAATGTATCTTTTCTTTTATGTACTTGGAGAGCATATGCACCAAAGACAAATTCCTTGTGTGTCCAACCACACTTGGCCAATAAAAATCCTATTCTATTGTAAAATACAAAATAAAAAATAGCCTGATTTGCAGTATCCACGCATGAGTCTCAATACACTGAATTTCCAATATACATTCACACACACACACAAACCACTTTAAAAGTTTCTGAATCCCACTTCAAAATGAGGCACTCGAAATTGGCTTCAGTCTTGAAAGGCCAAGAGTCAGAAGGGGAAAGAATGACGGGAGAATTTATGTTTCCTTAAAATTCTTGGGCCGAGCAGGAAAAAAATGACTATACAGTAGTCCCTCACCTATCGCTGGTGTTACGTTCCAGACCTGGCCGCGATAGGTGAAATCCGCGATGGGGAATTTATCGACTGATAGTACTTATTTAAGTATTTATATTGTAATTGTTTGGTAAGTTTTCATTGTTTTAAGTGTTTATAAACCCTTCCCACACAGTATTTATTTTAGATACAGTACAGTATTTAAATACAGTATTTACAATTTTAGATATATATTTTTTTTAAAAAAAAACCTGCCAATCGAGTTCGGCGGGCTGTTTAAATCTGCCGATCGACTTCCTCAGAAACCCGCGATGAAGTGAAGCCACAGTAGGCGAAGCGCGGTATAGCGAGGGACTACTGTATACTGATCCCTTGCATCCTGGACATAAACTGTTTCAACTCCTACCCTCAAAATATAGCTAGAGCACTGCACACCATAGACACAAGAACAGTTTCCCCCCCGAATGCCATCACTCTGCTACACAAATAATTCCCTCAACACTGTCAAATTATTTACTAACTCTGCACTCCTATTACTACTAGTTTTTTCTCATCATTCCTATCACCCATTTCCTCCCACTAATGACTGTAACTTGTTTCTTATATCCTTAAGATTTTTATTGACAGTTTCCTCATTGCTTGACCCAATAATCATTAAGTGCTGTACCTCATGATTCTTGACAAATTTATCTTTTCTTTGATGTACACTGAGAGCATATGCACCAGCCAAATTCCTCGTGTGTCCAATCACACTTGGCCAGGGATAGGCAAAATTCCATTCGTCTATGACATATGGACTTCAACTCCCAGAATTCCTGAGCTATGATTGGCTCGAGAATTCTGGGAGTTGAAATCCACAAATCATAGACGAGACAACCTTGCCTACCGCTGCACTTGGCCAATAAAGAATTCTATCTTCTTCTATCTTTTAAAAACAATACTCGTCTGCCCGCCTGGGCCGCTATCCCGCGCCTGGGTCCCCTTAAGAGGGTTTTCCCAGGTAAAGGTATTCGACAAGCTCTCGTTGCCCAACCTCGTCCAAAGCCTTCGAGTCTCACTTTGCCGGCTGCCTTCCCACCCAGTCATAGCCCTCGTTTAAGCTTGCAGCCCAGGCAGTCTTCACAAAATAAAGTCATTCTCTTCTTTAGTTTTTGGGGAGGGGGGTGCCATGCAAAGAAGCTCCTGCCGCCCTCATTCCCTTTTGCTGCCGCCTCCGCCTGCCTGGACTGAGAGGGTCTTCAGAGGTGCCCGCCCGCGCGCTCCCGAGGCAAGCCAGACTCCGTTCAGTCAGACCGCCAAGCCACTCAGAAAGGGATTCCTGGCTGAGTTCCAGGTCGGCGCACTAATACAAGCTGCTAGGCTCCCCGCCTGACTGACGCCTCGCTCGCTCGCTCGATCCCTGGCTGGCTGGCTGGCGGGCTGCTGCTGCTGCTCTCGCTCTGGCCTCTGCCGCCGCCGCGTCCCTTCGCGCGTTAGGAAGAGGGGGAAAGCGTGAGCCCGCTCGCTCCAAAAAGAAGTTGGCGCAGTCCCGGGAAGGCGACGGCTGTGGGCATCCGGGCGGGAAAGGGCAAAGGCGGCTGAGGCGTTCGACCTCCGGGCAGGTACCAAGCTTTTGTTTGAATATCATTGATATGCTGATTTATTTATTTCCCCTCGGGCAAGACAAGGTCAGTTCCAGCTCCGAGAGTTTTTGCCGGTGTTTTTTTTGCTGGCTAGTTTTGGGTATTTCTGCGCGGCGGCTTTACTTTGCCTCAGGGTGGGTTCTTCCCTGCGCAAACTTCAGTCCGCTCTTCTCAATCTCTCTGTTTACGTTTGCCTGCGCTGCAAGGCGTCAATTTCCTCGCCCGGCAGGTTACGTGGGTGCCCAGCCCGTGCCTGCCCTTCGGCGGACGAGGCGCTTGTTATAAGCCTGACCCGGCACTCTCGAGGGGACTTTTGGCAGCCGAACAGTTTCCTTTTGGCTGACCGGGTGTTTTCATTCCTCCCCAAACAAGATCTCCGGCTGTGATAAGCGTCTGGGAGCGCGCGGGCGCGCGCAACGTAGTTTATTTTGGGAAATACTCATAAGCCTGTGACGCTGTGAGAAGTCTGCGTGTTTTATTTGAGGAGGAAACCTTTTGACAACAATGACCTTTGCTTTAAGTGTTAACCTGTGTGAAATTCCTGTTGTTTAGAACGAGGCTGGGCGAATTCCCCAAAACAAAAGAAATGGTCCGTCCCCCCCAAGCAAGCGAAGTGGTTCATTCATAAAAGTAGAATCATAACACCGGACAATGACCAGCTCTTATTCTTAACGGTCGACGTTGTTTTCGAATTTTTTCCCCTCATAAAGCGAGGGCTTGCCCCTTCTTTCGGTGCCTTCTTAGAAACGCGCCACATCGAGGCAGAAAGGAAGGAATGGGGGAAAGGGGGAGGTGGGAAGGATTGATATAGGAGACAAACTGACGCCAGTATTGTGATCGGAAGGAGGGGCTCGACGCGAAACGTTTTTTATGGCTATAACCGCTGTCAAGCGCTCTCCAGCCTCTATTTTGATTTCTTTCTCTGCTTTCTAAATTAAGACAGGAAGCGTAAAGGGTTCGTGGCGGAAAAATAATTCTTGAGGCTGCTCTTCTAGAGGTTACCTGTCTTATTAAATCAAGTCGTTTAGGGAGAAAAATGATATTAAACAAAAAACAAAACGTCAGGAGTCTTGAATCACCATAAATGCGGATTTCTTTTATAATGCTATTAATAGGACTGGAAGACCTTTTTCTTTTAAAAAAAATATTTTTATTTTTCTCCACCATACATCAAATAATTACACCGATATAAACCAAGCATAATAATAAAGAAAAAAACACCAAAAGTATCTTGCTTTGACTTCAATCCAAATCTTTGCTGCCAATATCTGCCAGTCTGAACTTCCATTTTTTAATTCACTCAAACTTCTTTTCCATTCTTCTTCTCCTAGTTCTTCTACTTTCTTTAACTTTCTCTTCCCCTTCCTTCTCCAACCTCTCCACCTCCTATCTCCTCCTACTTTTCTACTTCCTCTCTTTCTTTAGAAGGCCTTTTTCAGTTTGTTGCCAAAGACTGAGTATTAAGGTCCAGAATTTGTCGATTTCTGATAGAAATAGCATAATCTGAACCAAAGTTTAACATCTTAGTTGCGATCATTGTTCTAAGCCAAAGTCATGCATGGCCAGAAGGGAAATAAGGATCTGTCTGAAAAACAGAAAGATGTATTTTTAATTCTTAATAGAAACCACTAGAGTGTCTCCACGTTACCTAAATTTAAAATGCTGAAAATTAAGAAACGTGGGGAGAAATTATTCTGGTTTACAGGGGCCATGGGCTTTGAATTGACAATGAAAACAATAGTGGATTGAGTATACTGTACAGTACTGTATATTTAGAAACACTCTTACAATTGACTCCTCAAAGTTCTGGTTAAAAGGCAAACTATATTCTACCAAACTGAAATTATGGAAGTTTGTCATTGACACCCATAACCAGATGAAACCACAGAATTTCTTTGATTTTGGAAGACTTTAGTAACAGGTAAATTCTTAACCTCTGCAAAGTTTCAGGTTTTTTTCTCCTCACATTCCTTGTATGAAAGGAAGCAAAACATTTGCATTTCAGCATTTTATGCTGATTCCCTTTACTAATATGTGAAATTTATTTTTAAAAATTACTTGTACTGTTAAAGAAGTTCTATGATTAAAAAATGTTTGCTGGTAGACAAGCAATGTATGAGTCTATAAGCAGGTTGACATTTACATTCTGTAGATAAATTACGTTCTCAGCTTAAGAGAACAAATTACAAACCTGTAATTCTCTCTCAATGAATAAATTATGGCCCAAAGACATAGGAAATAATATACAGGTTCTTGAAATTTAGCCAAGTTTGCAGTTGTCCAGGAAGGACACTGCAGATAAGAAAAATATTTGCTATTTTCTAACTAAGAATTATGAAAATAAGTGATTCAAATGAGAGTTTTAGAGTTTAAAGGATAGAGTGGGGCAATAATTTAGACATTAAGTTTTTAGAGAAGTAGAAAAACGATTAGATTAGATTTATTGGATTTATATGCCGCCCCTCTCCGCAAACTCGGGGCGGCTCACAACAACAATAAAAAACAGTACATAATAACAAATTCAATGCCCACCAATCTAATTACAATTTAAAATTAGTAATTTCATAAAACAATCCCAAAAATATATATAAAAAACAGGCACACAGTCAATCAATCCGAGTCTTCGGAGAGGGGCGGCATACAAATCCAAATAATTAATTAATTAATAAATAAATAAATAAATAAAACATGGGCAAGGGGGAGATGTTTTAGTTCCCCCATGCCTGATGGCAGAGGTGGGTCTTAAGAAGTTTACGAAAGGCAAGGAGGGTGGGGGCAATCCTAATCTCAGGGGGGAGCTGGTTCCAGAGGTCGGGGCCCCCACAGAGAAGGCTCTTCCCCTGGGTCCCGCCAGACGACATTGTTTAGTCGACGGGACCCGAAGAAAGCCTACTCTGTGGGACCTAACTGGTCGCTGGGATTTGTGCGGCAGGAGGCGGTCCCGAAGATATTCTGGTCCGGTGCCATGAAGGGCTTTATAGGTCATAACCAACACTTTGAATTGTGACCGGAAACTGATCGGCAACCAATGCAGACTGCGGAGTGTTGGAGTAATATGGGCATACTTAGAGAAGCCCATGATTGCTCTCGCAGCTGCATTCTGCACGATCTGAAGTTTCCGAACACTTTTCAAAGGTAGCCCCATGTAGAGAGTGTTACAGTAGTCGAGCCTCGAGGTGATGAGGGCATGATTAGTCCAAATATACTGTAATTTAATCCACCCAGATTCATAAATTGCTGTGGCAACTCTTAAATACTATAGCATTATTTATATTTCACCTTTAAAATGGAGTTGGTTTAAGTCAAATGGCTGAGTGAATCAACGACAATAGTATCTATATGTATTGCAAAAACCATTGACAGAATGTATTTAAAAGCAATTTTAGATGCTAACTAATCTCATTCCTATTTAATCAAGACTACAACTCATGTCTTCGTCATTTGGCATGATGATACTCGGTGTTACCACTGTCACTATTTCATTATAATTAAAAACGATTTCAAAGCAGCTGCAATACATCCATTTTTTGTGGGATTAAGTATATTATATGACCATAGAACTGATATTAGTTTGAATAATATGACATTGCAGTTTGCAATGTTTTTTCACAAACAAAACATTATAAAGGATTCTCATCTTTATAGTTGAAATCTATCAATCTAGTGTAAAGAAAATTTCATTTCCCAATTGAGAGCAGGAGACCTTAATTAAAATGGATATATGGCAATAGGAATTTAAACTACTCAGTGACTGAATTAACAAATAGAGTGATTAATGTGATTTATTCGGCTTCACATGTTGTGTGAACTAGCCATGTAGTTTATGCTTGCTCATGATATGAATCAGTTTTGTTCAATATTATTATTTTGTTCAATAAAACCATTACAAAGGTAACTGGCTCTCAGCTATGTGTGATTATATCTTGCTTTTAGTCTAAACCTGTGATGGCAAACCTATGGCATGCGTGCTGGAGGTGGCAAACAGAGCTATCTCTCCAGGCATGTGAGCCATCACCCGTTGCTCTTCCGAGTTCTGGCGTGCCAGTCAGCTGGTCTTCACACACGCGGGAGCACCAGAAACCGGAAGACCAGATGGCTGATGTGCATACACATGTCAGGCTCCTGTTTTGGCACACTGGGTGGCTGCTCTTCTGGTTTCTGGGGCACTCCAGCTAGCTAGTCTTCACGCGCACATGTGCGCCAGAAACCGGAAGACCAGGTGGCCCAGTGTGCATGCATGTGCAAGAAACCGGAAGAGCAGATTTACGGCACATGCATGTGCACCAGGCAGCTATTCTTCCAGTTTTTGGCCCGCACGCATGGGTGGACTCCCATTTCGACACTCAGCGCTGAAAAAGTTCACCAACACTGGTCTAACCCACAGGTATCAAACTCGTCATGCTGTCATATTTATTGTGATGTTCCCCTTCCCTTCGTGGAGCTGAGGTGGGTGTGGCCTGTGCATGATGCATCTGTCCATGGGCCGCCAATTTGACACTCCTGGTCTAATCACTTTCTACTGGAAAACCAGAGTTATGTAAATAAGACATAGTGACTTAGAAATATTGTGAAAATGTAACCATCTTACTATAGAGTGGTAAACAGCTAAAAGTTTTACTGCACTGTAGGCCATTGGGGGTAGAGTGTTATACAAAGGTGAATTAGTAATATAAAAAAAAATTGCACCAAAAAGACAAGAAAACTGATGACTAATCACTACACATTACATCCCCGTGATATTGATAGATCATTATACTTTCCCTTCAGAAATGGAAACAGACATTTACTTCAGGTCAAACTGAGGTAACTGCATTGGCATATAAAAGACAGCCAAGAACAAGCATTGATGCAATTAAAAATTGGAATTTACTGAGTGTACAGGAAACAAAATGTGCATATCAAAATAATAAAATGAAAACAAAAACAGAACACTGGCAAGGAAAACATTTCATGGTCATTTTTAACAAAAAAGATTGAGGGGAAAATATATAAAAGATAAAACTCTGAAATTATTATTATTATTATTATTATTATTATTATTTATTCGATTTGTATGCCGCCCCTCTCCGAAGACTCGGAGAGGGGATTTAGAACTGAAACATTAAAACATTTTTAAAAATTGAAGACTGGGCACAAGGCCAAATTTTTCAAACTAATACAATCAAAGCCGGAATTATAAAATCATCAAATGATTCATAATATTGCAAAATTAGTGGACCACAGAAATGATGTGGATATAATTGTTTTAATGTAAGTAAGGCATCTGATAAAGTAGACCGCAACTACTACTTGATAAGATAGAAAAATGTGGGTTCGGCAGCAGCATCAACAGAGAACTGGCTGACCAAACACACTCAACATGTAGTCTTTAATGCAATTGCATCTACATGGAGGGAAGTATGAAGTGGCGATCCCCAAGGCTCTTCTTTTAGGCCCAATACTCTTCAATATTTTTAACAATTATTTAGACTAGGGGATGGAAGGGAAAGTCATCACATTTGCAGATGACAGCTAGCTGTCAGAAATAACCAACACTCCAGAAGATAAGCTTAAGATAAAGAAGGATTTCTACAGACTTGAACAATGGGGCTTATCTAACAAAATAAAATTCATTGTTTAGAAAAGTAATGTTCTATATTTAGGCAAGAAAAGCCAAATGCACAGGTATAGAATAGGTCAGTGACGGGGAACCTTTTTTGGTTTGTGTGCCAAAAGGGGGTGCATTCTTCAATAAACCATATTGAAGACCCTTTGCAGGGATTGGGTATGTCTAGTTTAATAAAAAGAAGTATAGGGGTGACATGATAGCAGTGCTCAAATATCTAAAGGGCAGTCACAAAGAAGAGGGGGTCAACTATTCTCCAATGCAACTGAAGGGAAGACAAGGTGCAATGGATGAAAACTAATCAAGGAGAGAGCCAACTTAGAACTCAGGAGAAGTTTCCTGACAGTTAGAACAAATAATCAGACTTGCCTGCAGAAATTTTGGGTGCTCCCAGGACTGGAAATTTTAAAGAAGAAATTGGACAAGCATTTGTCTGAAATATTTAGGGTTTCCTGCTTGAACAGGGGGTTGGATTAGAAGATCTCCAAGGTAATTTCAACACTTGGTCTTCTATTATTATCATTATTCAAAGTGCAGATTGTGCAAAGAAATAGAGGAAACAATAGCTCATATTCTCAGATCATGCAAGAAGATCACAAACACAGATTGTAAACAATGATATAACACAATTGCTAAACTGATTCACTGGAACATCTGCCAATATGCCAGTAATGAAAAATTGGTGAGAACATATGGTTGAAGAAGTTGTAAAAATGAATAAGTTAAAATATTATAGGATTTCTGGATACAAACTGATAAAGATTTGGCTCATAACACAACAGGTTTAATTGTGGTTGAAAAGTAGAATGATGTGGCAATACCAGGAGATAGTGAATTAGAAGACGAGTTGGAGAAGATCATAAAGTATCAAAATCTGAAAATCAAAGTTGAAAGATTATGGCATAAAATGACTGTGATGGTCCAAGTGTTTATTGGTATAATTGGTGTCATACTAAAATATTTTGTATATCCCTTACAAAAGCTGTGCTTTAGTAAAATATCCTTCCGTCAATTGCAAAGGTCCACACTGAATCCACGCTTATACTACATCAATATATTACAAAATCCTAGTTCCTTGGAAGAATGTGAAGCATATAAATGCCAAAACCAAACCTAAGTCTATCCGTCATGAACAAATTATGATGATGATGATTATGATACCCCTCAGTGAAGGATATTTAAAAAATATTTTTATTGATTTTTTTACAATATAAACACCCGCAGAACATAAAACAAGTGTTTTGTGAATTGTGCCCACCACCAGACAAACATTCATGCCCCACCACCAAATCGGGGTTGTTTCTTGTATAAACCATTTTAACCCAAGAGCAAAGTATCTATTTACATATTATAAAGTGATTCCAATTTGTTTCTTGTAGCTTGGTCTCGGATTCTACTCGCCATATATCATCTTATGTTGTCCCATCGTCCCATCAGTTGTCGCAAATCAGTTTCATTAACCAAATTCATCCTTTTATCCATAATCTCAAATTGAATGTGATCCACCATGTACCGGTACCAATTTTGCATTGTCCATCCTTCCAACCCAAGACTATTACCGCCTGAGCTCTTTCTATCGCTGCTTGTTTTATTTATCTAAATTCTCCCATCGCATTACTTTTAACTAAGGATATTGACATACATAGCTGGAATATTGTAGTAGATCTAAGCAGAACTAAAAGCCTTTAATAAGAATATAGTACTAGAAAAGTAATGACAACGAGTCTTGTCTTTCATCAATGCAGAATGTTGACAGACTTTACTTATGAAAGCATTGGAAGAATTATTTGAAAGACAGGGAAGAAGATATGGAAGTATGTCAGAGAGACTTGCTGAGTACCAGAGAGACCAGACTGACCTACAAGAAAAACCAGATGAAAAAACAGAAAAGAGCAAAGCATTACATGGCCAGTAAATTTAAAAAAATAAGCAAAACAGAAATAACAAGAGCAATGGTTCAATGTCTAAAAGCAAGAATGTTAAAGTAGGAGACAGAGGGGCTACACAAGACCAGGCCTTAAGAACAAATGCATACAAAGGCAAAATTGGGGGGGAAAGCAGCAAAAAGAAAATTGTGCCTCTGCAAGGAAACTGAACGAGTGGACCACCTAGTTAGCTGCTGCAAGAAGATCACACAGACTGACAACAAATAAAGGCATGACATTTATCAACTATGGTACATTGGACTATTTGCAAGAAATAACATTTGTCTACAAGCAAGAACTGATGGAATCTACAAACTAAACAAGGTAATAAAAATGAAGACGTTGAAGTTCTCTGCGACTTTACAATTTGAATATACAAGCACCTGCCACATAATACCCCAACTTAAACTTAAACCTGCCACATAATACCCCAAAGTCAATAATAAAGACAAAACTTCAGCATAATAGATGTTGCGATGCCTGAAGCCCGCAGATGATAACTGGCAAAAATCACACAATACAAAGGCCTGCCAATAGAAGTAGAATGACTGTGGCAAAAATAACAAAGATGGTACCAATAGTAATATATGTCTGATATATAAGACAAAGATAGGCTTGTAATATTATTATTGTATTGAGAAATATTGACTTGACTGTGCTATTTTTAAAAGTAAACACTATTGCATACACTTTAATTTATCTCCTGGATATCTGCTGGAATCCCACGTTTTCCTCTGTGCATGTCCTTGATAACTCAAGGGTTCTGCACACTTCTTAACATCCTGAAGAGTGAACACTAAAGAAATTCATTTCTCAAATAGAATAGAATAAAAGTTGTGTTTTTTGGTTTTGTTTGAAGAGGTAAAGGACTGTAGCTGTCTTCAGGCAAAACAAATAATCTGCAGATATAGTGTTCCCTCGATTTCCGCAGGGGGTACGTTCCGAGACCGCCCGCGAAAGTCGAATTTCCCCGAAGTAGAGATGCGGAAGTAAATACACCATTTCTGGCTATGGACAGTATCACAAGCCTTCCCTTAACATTTTAAACCCCTAAATTACCATTTCCCATTCCCTTAACAACCATTTACTCACCATTATTACTGGTACTCACCATTGAATAAGACACTTAGTGATCCTGATATTTATAAACATAATTATTTATTAACAATAATAATTATTTTTTATTATTTATTTGCAAAAATTATTAGTTTGGCGATGACATATGACGTCATTGGGTGGGAAAAACCGTGTCATTGGGTGGGGAAAACCGTGGTATAGGAAAAAAAGCCACAAAGTATTTTTTAATTAATATTTTTTTAAAAACCGTGGTATAGGCTATTCGCGAAGTTCGAACCCGCCAAAATTGAGGGAACACTGTACTATGAATTATGTATCTTTTTCTTCTTGAGTATTTTGCAGTTTTGTTACATAACTACAGACCTCATGATCTTGGAGGGAAATTATATACATGACACATAAAATTTGCAGCTGCGAACAAGCTTGTGGCTTTCATCGTATCTCATAGTAACATAGTAGTCTAGACCAGTGATGGCGAACCTTTTTTTCTTCGGGTGCCAAAAGAGCATAGGCACGCGCTATAGTGGCAGGAAACTGGTCGGGCCTTCAGACCGCTCTCAAATTTCCTGGGAAATTTTTCCGGGCTCGGGTTCTTAAGTAGAAAATGGTTCTTAAGTAGAGGTACCACTGTACTTCTGTACTAGTTGGCAGGTTGTTTTGTGGTTACTTGGAAGTGCTGATTATTAAACTTGGAAATTCCTACATGCCAACTAAATGTTTTGTCTTTCTAGTCTGCTTTCTGCTTTACGTCATTTTCGATGTATGAAGTAGCCAGCTGAAAAAAATCCAGCTGAAAATGTTCTGATCTTAAGGCACAAAGAAAACAAGTTATTAAAATATTATCTTTCTTTTTCAGATAATGTTTCTTTTAAAAGAAAAGATAGAGCAATCAAAATGATGAATACGGCTTGTTTGTTTTTTTAAATTAAATATATATAATTATGGATTCCTCCATTGACTCTGAATCAAATACTAATGTTTAGTTTTGGATACAAATAGTTGTGTAATTCATTTATTTGGTCTAGGTAGAGATAAAGATATTATAGTGCAAGAAAACATTGCATTCATAGCAAACTTAAATTATTCTTGGTCTTATTATTTTGTGATTTAATCTCTTTTTTAAAGTGATTGGATTGAATTGTATTTAAAATATTCATAACCACTCTCCTTAAAATTTTTGATAGGACTATGACCCCAACCCTTATTTACATTGGTGTGTGAAGCTATGTACCTTTTTCTCATAATGCCATTGAGCATAGAGCAGCGGGCGGGGATGCAGCCTCTGATGCAATGCAGTACCGGTGGGAAAAGTCAACTATATATTCTGCAGAGAGAAGACAGCATTTTTAGGAATTCCATTTGTGCCAAAATACTGTATTTCTTCAGTATATAATAACAGTATATGATAACAGAAATTCCACCAACTGTCAAGATCCGAAAAGGCACAGAATAAGTCCATTGCAAATAAGCCAGAATTGATGGGTTATTTTTTTCGTGCACATTTTAAAAAACACTTTACAATTTTATTCCTACTTTCTACTGAAATCAATGAAGTCTCTACATGTAAAACGTTTCAGAGCTACACTAAAAGCCTTAATCAAGAGGACCAAGAATCAACACCACCATGCAGCTTTTTAGTTTGCAGCATTTTCAAATGAAGAAGGTACCCCACTTTGTTTCTTGGCAGGGAAATGATACTCAGGGGAGCCTTGAAAGCAGTTTGTAATACAATATTGGAAGACCATTGTTGAAATTTTTAAAAGCTCCCTGGGAAATCAGAATTCACAGGAGCTTCCTTCTAAAAAGCTTTTTGGGTACATTGCCTAAGTATATTTGATTCTCCAAGAAGATGATTACTAGCAAATAAGTATTCAGATGGTCTACAGCACGGGTGCCAAATTGGTAGCCTGCGTACCAAATGCATCATGTGCAGGCCATGCCCACCCCAACTCCATGAAAAATGTCACAATATCTCATGTGGCAGCAATGTGACGCCACACGGTTGACACCCGTGGTGTACAGCATTCAGGTATATACTTTTTCTAGGTAAAATTTGATATTTGTCTAGTAATTTTTTTTCAATACTTCTATTTACAATAAAAATAGGAAGGTTGTATATTATCCACAGGAAGCAGGTAAGAGAGGACATTGAATATGACAATTTTGTTCACTCAGTCACCATAGTAAATCTCCGACAGTATAGTTATACTGAACTTGTTTATGTTTCATCCTTGCCAATTATTACACTGACAACTAGGAATTCCAGATCGGAAAAACTTTACATTAACTAAAACAGAAGAGACAATTGGAGGCTCTAGGAAAGTGATGGCAAACCTGTGGCATGGGTTTCACAGGTGGCACACGGAGCCATATCTGCTGGCACGTGAGCCATTGCCCTAGCTCAGCTCCAACATGCTAGTGTGTGCTGGCCAGCTGATCTTTGGCTCTAGGAGGGTGTTTTTGGCTTCCAGAGAGATGGGGGAGGGTGTTTTTATCCTCCCCCAGTTCCAGGGAAGCCTTTGGAGGTTGGGGAGGGTGAAACACAAGCCTACTGGGCACACCAGAAGTTGGGAAACAGGCCGTTTCCAGCCTCCAGAGGGCCTGGGGGTGGTGGATTGTATTGGCCTTCCCCAGGCATTGAATTATGGATATGGGCACTCGTGCATGCGCAGTAGTGTGCACGCACACTATTTTGGCACCCAAGGAAAAAAAGGTTTGCCATTACTGCTCTAGGACATCATTTGCCAATATAGATAGCTTTTCTAACTGTAGATTTCAAGCTCCAGAATTCTGGAAATGAAAATTCTGGAGATGAAATTCATACATCTGGATATTGCCTAAGTTGCTAATCATTGCTTAGAGCTATGCTTAAGTCTTCCATTCAGGTACTTCCAGGACCCTATTCCAAAAATTTTACCATTTTGATATGGTATGTACAGTACATGAAAACTCTAGTGTAAGTCTTCACATAACTAAAAAACAAACTCCATCAAATCCTCTTTAATGTTCCATTAGTATCCAGAAAGTATTACAGTGTTCGCTTGACTTTCGCGGGGGATACGTTCCAAGACCACCTGCAAAAGTCAAGTTTCCGCGAAGTGGAGACCCTTCCTTCCTTCCTTCCTTCCTTCCTTCCTTCCTTCCTTCTTCCCCCTCCCTCCTCCATTCCTGGTTTTACTTATCTCCCAGTACCCATAGGGGCAACGGGGCGGCAAGCTGGAATTCTGCAGCTGATGGCCCTCTGCTTGAAGCAACTTCACCGACCGCTGTGCCCTCCCAAAGGCGCCCCTGAAGGTGGGAAATTAAGGTGGGGGCTGATGGAGCCGAGCTCCATCCCGCCAGATAATTGAAGCTGCCCCGCAGGCTCCTCCGCTGACTGGATGCGTTGAGGGGATGTCTACCTGCTTCTCGGAAACTTCTGCTGTGCGCCCCGCCTCAATTGCCCGGCGGTGGGCATTCCTCCTGGGGTCCTTGCCGGCACTGCAGCGGCAGCGGCTGTCCCCAAGGCCGCCTGACAGTCATCAGCTAGAGGCCAGCGGCTCAGCCCCAGGGATAAGTGGGCTGCGTGGCATCCAGCCGGCGGAGGAGCCCGTGGGACAGCTTTGATCATCCGGCAGGATGAGGCTCAGCTCCATTAGCCCCCACCCTAATTTCCCGCCTTTGGGGGAGCCTTTGGGAGGGCGCAGCGGTCAGTGAAGGCGTTCCGAGCAGAGGGCTGCAGAATTCCCGAGCTGCAGAATTCCCGAGCTGAGGCCGCCACCATAGGAGATGCTGGCAGCGAGCACAGCAAAGCCCCCAGCCTTCCGCCCTGTTTCCCCGGCTTCAAGTGGAGCATACCAACACTCTGAGAATTAAAGGGGAGGGATGGGGAGGCTGGGGCAGAAGTGGAGCTTTTATTTAAAGTAGCAGGATGGCTTCTTTAAATAAATTTTAAAAAATTATTTCAAAAAAATTATTTTTATTTTTTTAGTTTTTTGTTTGTTTGTTGATTGATTGATTGAAAATTGGTATGGACTTTTCGCAAAAGTCGGATATGTGAAAGTCAAGGGACCACTGTACTTGTATGCATGACATAGTACCATCTACTTGGCATCAATGACTGTCTCAAAGAGGTGGCCCGCAACCTTTTGGGCACTAGGCACTGGTTCCATGGAGAAAGATTTTTCCATAGACCAGGGTGGGTAGGTGTTTGCATGCTGCCCTGCATCCTACTGATGGGGCATCACTTGTTTTTGCAGCTGGTTGATGATATGTTGCACCAATCCATGGACTGGGAGTTGGGGATCCCTGCTTTAAAGACAGCCCATTATCAATAAACGTTGTTGTGGCATTCTTGAGAACAAGCAGATTTATTTTCTAGATGAATGTTCTAAAAAGAATAAATCCTTTACAATTTGTAACTCTTTATTTTTAGGATTAAATCTAATAAATAAAAGTGATCTAATACAATTATAATAGGAAATAGTTGTGTGGCAAGTAAATCTAATACAGTATTTAACAAATGAAAATTTTCTCAGGTATCTATTTTCTTTAATTACCTGGAGGAATGTGAGTATACTGTATGTTTTCCTTGAAACATTCTTTCATTTTATAACACTGGCTCTTTGAAAAGAGCCAATCCTTATTTTTGTTTGATTTTACTCTGTTTTTGTTAGCTTTTAGATATAAATAATTCTTACGCAAACCGGAACTGAAGTCAAAGAAGCCAGTATTATGAAATGAAAGAATGGGAATAGTTCCATGGAGCTTGGCATCATCCTGTAAAGTTCAATTCCTTAAATTTGGTTTTCCTTGGGACTAATCAGTTGAGGCAGTTTTATTTTTAGCATTTCTCTGTTATCTCAACCAGAGTATAGTGTTTAAATTCAGAATTAATTTTAAATGTTCAACAAAACACACAACAAAGATTGTTAATTGCGTTTCTAGGCCTCAAAACATTAAAAAGACTAAACTTCAGAATTAGAACCCCTGAGGGGCTTCTAAGAAGTACATAAAAAAGATAACAGACTGAAAAATGACCGGGTAGATTTCTCTGGAGAAATCCCATAACAGAGTACTATTAGCGAGAATAAATATTCTCTGTTATGGCAACCCACTAGACTTTGCTGGTAGAACTCAGCATGCATGCTTATTTGTTTAATTTTATTGGACATATAATATATGCGGCTCTCTCTACTCCTCTATCATTTTATTTAATCTAGAATTCTTTCCTAAGGAATTCAATTCAATTCAATTTATTAGATTTGTATTCTGCCCCTCTCCGAAGACTCAGATTACATTACAACTTTTGTTAACTGGATTTCCTATCCCCTTATTTTTGCTACAGGACTTGTGCTTTTGAATGGATTGCCATAAAGCCTATGTTGAGTTAAATGCAACAGTTTGTAACAAAGAACACACACACGCACGCACACACTACTTATTTACACTCATGAAACGGAGCTTTAGCAGTTTTTTGGTTTAAGAAAGGAAAATACCATCTGCCACTTTGCCATTCTATGCATAGAAAGGTGAATATATACTATATTGTATAGCAGAGGTGTCAATCACAAGGTCATGGGTCAGATTCGGCCCGTGATATGGTTAGATCCGGTCCATGAGGGTGTCCAGGAAATGTAAGAAGTCGGTCTGTGTTGCTTTGGCCCAGTCTACCCAATGCGAAGAGGAAACCTGCCAGCAGTTTGGACAGTGGCTTCAAGCTGGCCATGCCCAGTGAGTGGC
This sequence comes from Erythrolamprus reginae, assembly GCF_031021105.1. NCBI lineage: Eukaryota > Metazoa > Chordata > Lepidosauria > Squamata > Dipsadidae > Erythrolamprus > Erythrolamprus reginae. The sequence goes on along the minus strand of NC_091953.1, from coordinate 29,683,841 downwards.
ATCAAGCTGGCCACACCCACCCATCTGGCCACACCCACACAGTCAGCCACCGAAGGTCAACCCAGCCCTGATGGGACCCCCAGCGAAATTGAATTTGACACCCCTGCTGTATACTAATAAACAAACATTTGAGTAATTGATGCTAAATAACTATTTCAACCACAAATTTGACTTTAATTTAGGAATGGATCTGCCTATATATTGGGGACTTCCTTTATTAAATAAAGTGAAAAAATGAGCCCATAAGTCAGCATATTTCTATAGTCTTAAATTAATAGAAATTAACTTGATATTAAAATGCATCCATAAGTTTTAAACTTAAGTTATTCCTGATATTTTTATTTGTCAGTGTATTTTTTTCTGTTCAGATAAATGACCTAAGCATTTTAGAGACAAAATGCATTGTCAATAACTTTCAACAGAAAACCACTTGTCCATTAATTTTTTCCAAACAAGAAGGGAATATTAAGATGTTTACCAAATTTAGTTGGACCACCGACTTTAGTGGAAATGTAAGCAAATACAGTAACACTCCAGATGTTGTTGAACTATGACTTCCAGAATATTTCACTGTTGGATATGATGAGGGGAACGGATAATAATTTATCTGAGCAACATCTGGATTGTTTTTCCAATTCTGTATGCATGGAAGCTTTCTGAAGTATTTAGGCACAGATTTAGAAAAGTGGGTAACATGATTAAAAAGCATTTGCTATATTGGGATGATTTGTCTCAGAATCAGAAAGCAGGCAGTACAGATCTAATTTAGTTATGTTTTGAATTTCTTTGCGGAACAGTGCGGTGCTTGTAATACAATTACAGATGGATTGCCAGTGTGACCACACAGGCATTATTTTTTTCAGTTTTTGAAATGATCTAAACTGTCATCCGTTAGAATAAATATATAATAAAACTGCCGCTGTGGAAGACTTTAAAAAAAAAATCTCCTAACAGTACATATTTAGTATGACTTCTGTCTAGACAATTCTCTCTTGAGTCTTTAGATTGATTTTGGCACTTTCAGTAACACTAAAAAGATGACATAATCCAGAAGCCTCTTTAAATATTGGTATCAAGACCCTATGTTGCAGAGTTGCAAATCAAATGAAAAATAAATACCGTATATACTCGAGTATAAGCCGAGTTTTTTAGCCCCAAAAATGGGCTGAAAAACACAGCCTCGGCTTATACTCGGGTCATTGACAAAGTCACCACACGAGGGCGACATTGCTTGAGCCAGAGCGAGGAGGCACCAGCTTTTGTCCCCTGTCGCATCCCCCTCCTTTGAAAGGATTTAAACTGTTTAAAAAATGGTATTTTGTGGTAGTTGCTGTCCTTGCTTGGATAGGATCTAATAATGTGTTATGAGGCAGAGCTAGACAGGAATTCTTTTTCTATCTGTCTATCTTTCTATCTATCTATTTTTCTATCTATTTTTCTATCTATCTATCTATCTGTATCTATTTCTATCTATCTATCTATCTATTTTTCTATCTGTCTGTCTGTCTATCTATCTTTCTATATCTATCTATCTATCTATTTCTTTCTATCTATCTATCTATCTATCTATTTTTCTGTCTGTCTGTCTATCTATCTTTCTATTTATATCTATCTATCTATCTATCTATCTATCTATTTGGTTTTCTATGCTGATAACCTCACAGCAGCTAATGCTGAAGCTCTTCTTTGGATACACTTATTTGTTTGTTTGTTTGTTTATTTATTTAATTGGATTTGTATGCAATCCCTCTCCAAGGACTCAGGGTGGCTCACAGCATATATAAAAACAGAACAATAATGTAAATCCAATTAATGATGAGAAGGAATCCAGTTTTGAAGGATTTTAACTCTTAGGTTTTAGCTTTGTTCCTGATCGAGCTACTTTTTTTACTTTTTAATTTATTGTTAATATTGTTAATTTGTTTACCCTCTTTTAAATTTACAGAGCTAGTTTACTGGTTTTCTTTAAAATAAATATTCTAAAACATGTCTCAATTAATGTAATTTTATTGTTTTCCATTTTTATAAGTTACCAGTAACCACTGCATTTTCTAACCTCGGCTTATACTCGGGTCAATACGTTTTCCCAGTTTTTGTGGCAAAAATTGGTGCCTCGGCTTATACTCGGGTCGGCTTATACTCGAGTATATACGGTAAATGAGTATTCAATAAAGGGGGGAAAAAACAACTCACCAATCCCTCTCTGGGCCTTAACAAAGGGCTGAAGATTTTTAAAATTATGGTATACAGTATTATGTTTCACACAGGATCCAGACTGCATCTGTTATTAAATCTGCGATTGTGTGATCTCTTTAGCAATACATTAATCATCAAATCATCAAAGCCATTGATGGTTGCTGCTACACTTATTCTTATCTCTCCTGCTTGGTTTTATCACATATTTTGTGGTGTGTCATTATTATCATTATGGTTTGATAGCTACAGGCAAGCAGAAATTAAATGCAGGTATATACACTGAATTCCATATGGGAATATCAGCAGACTGGCAAAGGAGAGATCAATATTGATAGAGTATACATCAATAAGTCACTATTTTGGGGGACGTTGTAATTTCAAATGGTTACTAAATGAACCGTTGTTAAGTCAATGACTACCTGTAGATTATTTATTTTTTAGAAGCCTGTAGAGATTCTCAGTCATCCAAGTCATGGTTGTACCAAAGGTGTTTTTTCTGGAGGCAACTTTTAGAACTACCCTAATTCAAATATTACAGCAAACTACTATTGAATTTGAAGATGTCAAGTCTAGTCAGTGCAGAAATCCAAATTAAAGCCTCTCCACAAATGGCGGTCTACTTTCTGTTTAATTGCACCCAGTGAAAGGAATCCCACCACCTCTCACTAGCAAACCCATTACAGCAATAAGCAGGGCTTTATTTTCTTACGACTCAATTGGAATCAGTTTCCTGTAATTTCAATTATTACATATTGTGCGTTCTTGTATAGCAGGGAATAGCTGTAATGTCCTTTTCAGTTACTTGAAGAATGTCTCATATCCTTACACAGTCATATTTTCCTAAGGCTAAACATACCCTTAATATGTCTTAATTTCTAGTCTCTTGTTCTCTTTCTGTGACCAGAACCAGACATTGTACTACAGATTGGAGCCTGACCAAAGCATAATAAAGTGAAGGGATTAATTCTGTTAAAGCAGCTCAAAATCGCATGGGTATGTTATTTGTTATTTTTTTTAATTGCAACCACCTTGTACTGAAGTTCCATTAAATCCTTTCACTCTGTCCATTTGAGGAGTTCAGTCCATTATTCCAAGCCTTTCCCTTCTGCTAGTCTTTAATTAATTTTCCCAAAGCCAAGAAACACAAAATTTAAGATGTAAAAGAGGTAACTATACAAACTTAGGATTCGCTGTGAGGAAGAATTGAAGGGGTTTTGTTGTCGGTGAAACACTTAAGTATTGCCTTAAAGTGTTGTTAAATTTTGCATCCTGCCACGATGGAAAAAGGATATTGAGACTCTAGAAAAAGATGCATAGAAGAGCGACAAAGATGATTAGGAGACTGGAGGCTAAAACATGAAGAACGGTTGCAGGGACTGGGCATGGCTAGTTTAATGAAAAGGGGAGACATGGGTTGCCACAAAGAAGAAGGAGTCAACCTCTTTTCCAAAGCACCTGAGGGTAGAACAAGAAGCAATGGGTGGAAACTAAACAAGGAGAGAAGTAACTTAGAACTAAGGAGAAATTTCCTGACAGTCAGAACGGTTGATCAGCTTGCCTCCAGAAGTTGTGAATGCCCCAACACTGGAAGTTTTTAAGCAGATGTTGGATAACCATCTGTCTGAAGTTGTGTAGGGTTTTCTGCCTAAGCAGAGGGTTTGACTAGAAGACCTCCAAGGTACCTTCCAACTCTGTTATTAATTTGGATATTAATCATATTTGGATATTAATCATATCCAAACATGCAAAGGGAGAGTTTTTTTAAAATGCAGATGTAGAAATTGGAATACTGTACAAAACAAAACGAACAAAAAACTTTCCAAAGACAGCAACCACAAACGGTAAAATTGTAAATCTGATTTTAATGTTAATTTTATGGATTATATTGTATTTTACCCAGAGCCCCTTTTGAGGTAGGGAAGTGGTTAAAAATACAAAAAATAAGCAAACAAAAATCTTCAATAGTTGTTGATCTGTTGAGTAAAATCTTAGGTTTCAAAGTGTATGCAGATTTTCCTCCAGAGAATATAATTAGAGAGATTAGAACATTTTAGTTTCCTAATTAGAGCTGGTTATGACCCAGCATAATTTCATTTATGGGAATTTGAGACCAGTAAAAGCCAGCTTCATAATAATAGAAGCTAATTGGTGTCTTATTTAGTAGATGCCTTCATTCCTGGTGTAATTTAGCTGTCCAACAAATCAGAAAATAACCTAGCAGTTGAATCTAAGTTGGGAAGAGTGAATTGATTATGTATACCATTAGAATAATGGTATTATATATATATATATAATAGCATTGTGTTGACCATGACAATGAAACTGCAATTCTAGTGTCCAGAGTGAGTATCCAGCAAATCTGGAAAACAGGGAAATCAGGGAATTATCAGGGAAATCGGCGGTTCGGAAAATATCGGAATTATCAGGGAATTCGTGAAAAAAATAGAATAAATCGGGGGGGGGGGAGAACAAACTGTATTAAAATGTTTAAAAATCAGGGGGAAATCATGTAAAGGAACCGGATCTTGCAAAAAAGAGCATAACTGGCAACAGCTTGCTTCCTTAACTACTGATATTTCTCCACGGTTTAGCTGTTTAGTATGACATCATCTACGACCCCGCCTTAAGATTGCAAAAAGTGATTCCATTACCCAGGTCAATGAAACTCATAAATATGAGTCAGTTGCCAAGTGTCTGAATTGCAGCATAATCTGAATTATGCTGCAATGGTCATAAGTGTGAAAAATGGCCATAAGTCATTTTATTCAGTACTGTTATAACATTGAACAGTCACTAAATAAACTGTTGTAAGTCAAGGACTACATGTATTACTAACTTTACAGATGTCATACCTAGATCTGAAGAGAACTTATTGGATCTGAAAAGAGATTTTTTGTTTTTAAAAAATCTAGACTTTAAAAATGGTTGAAAATGGGAAGTGGAAAAATGAAACTGCAGTATAGTATATTGTCAAACAGAAAAATGTGGTGATTACCTCGGAAGTTACTTTATTTTATTAGGAAGCTTAGAGTAAAATGTTAAGTCATAGTGCTGCTTACTTTAAAGAAGAAATCGAAGAAACCTCTTGTCTTTTTTTTTCATAGATGCTAACTATTTTTAGCTTATTGTATTAATGCATGGCACATTCTGCAATCAACTTTTCCTTTGTTGTTTCTGCTAATTGTGTCTTTTATCCAAGAGTTCATTTGTACCTTTATTGTTATAGGTTAGATTATGTTTGTTTCCTTTTCAAATCTTCTTGTTGAACATATTTCCAAAGCTGAAAATAAATACATTTTTGCACACACACACCCCAAATCTCCTTTAACCTGGGAGGAAGGATGGGAAGGCAGGGATGTGCAAATTAATTCTTACATGATCTGTTCTCTGCATAGAAGAACTGGCTCTGGGTGGTTCATGTGCAATTAGAAATGAGCATGTTTGGTTTGCATATGAACAACAAGGCTGCTTTAGTCCAGGAGCGCATTATTATTATTATTATTATTATTATTATTATTATTATTATTATTTATTGGATTTATATCCCACCCCTCTTCGAGTTCTCAATTGTTCCTAATGTGGTTGGACTTGCAATCTAAAAACAGATGAAGCTGTTGATCCATTTCTAAATGGTGACATCAATTGTTCTAGGCAGAAAAGGTTTTTTAAAGAGAAGAGCAGGAAAAATTAAAGGCTGAGTGATTTTTTTAGTGATAACAGCTGAGGGGAGAAAGTCAAAGCTTTTGGAAGATTTGGAGATCTGCAGGCCCTTGGGACATTTTGTTCTGGGACCTACCGAGAGCATCCAGAAATAAGTATACATGCTATGTAAAGGAAGTAATAGCAACATTGGGTATCTTTTTTTCTGAGGAAGGGAAGAAAGAGAGAAATTTGCACCAGCATTGCAAGACCTACTATCCCATAATAGCAATAGCATTTAGACTTATATACCGTTTCATAGTGCTTTTATAGCCCTCTCTAAGTGGTTTACAGAATCAGCACATTGCCCCCAACAATCTAGGTCCTCATTTTACCCACCTTGGAAGGATGGAAGGCTGAGTCAACCTTGAACTGGTGGTGAGACTTGAACTGCTGAACTACAGCTAGCAGTTAGCTGAAGTAGCCTGCAATGCTGCACTCTAACCATTGCGCCACCCCGATAATATCACTCTGAGGTTCATGTCGGCTTTTATTTTGGCTGAACTGTAGATTATCTTAGTTATTTCTTTCTTCCTGCTTTTTTCTTTGTTTTGATTATTTAGTTTTCTTTATTTAGTATTTCCCAGGTAAGAAATACCTCAGGAAAAACTTTGTTGATAAATTTTTCCTAACTTTTAAAAGAAGTTTTGTAATAAGATGCACATTTATAATTTATTGTAATTTATATAATGAACACATATGCAATCTTATCTAGTAACTATGATAATACTTGTGGTTTTTGACAATATCTATCTATCTATTTATTTATTTATTTATTTGATTTGTATGCCGCCCCTCTCCGTAGACTCGCGGCTCACAATACAATAAAACAGTTCATGACAAATCTAATAATTTACAATTTAAAATATTAAAAAACCCCATTATTAAAAAGACATACATACAAACATACCATACGTAAATTATATAGGCCCGGGGGAAATATCTCAGTTCCCCCATGCCTGACGACAAAGGTGGGTTTTGAGAAGTTTACGAAAGGCAAGGAGGGTAGGGGCAGTTCTAATCTCTGGGGGGAGCTGGTTCCAGAGAGTCGGAGCTGCCACAGAGAAGGCTCTTCCCCTGGGGCCCGCCAACCGACATTGTTTAGTTGACGGGACCCGGAGAAGGCCACTCTGTGGGACCTAATCGGTCGCTGGGATTCGTGCAGCAGAAGGTGGTCTCGGAGATATTCTGGTCCGATGCCATGTAGGGCTTTATAGGTCATAACCAACACTTTGAATTGTGACCGGAAACTGATCAGCAACCAATGCAGACTGCGGAGTGTTGGTGTAACATGGGCATACCTAGGGAAGCCCATTACTTCTCTCGCAGCTGCATTCTGCACGATCTGAAGTTTCCGACCACTTTTCAAAGGCAGCCCCATGTAGAGAGCGTTACAGTAGTCGAACCTCGAGGTGATGAGGGCATGAGTGACTGTGAGCAGTGAGTCCCGGTCCAAATAGGGCCGCATCTGGTGCGCCAGGCGAACCTGGGCAAACGCCCCCCTCGACACAGATGAAAGATGTATCTCTAATGTGAGCTGTGGATCGAGGAGGGCGCCCAAGTTGCGGACCCTCTCCGAGGGGGTCAATAATCCCCCCCCCAGGGTAATGGACGGACAGATGGAATTGTCCTTGGGAGGCAAAACCCACAGCCACTCCGTTTTATCAGGGTTGAGTTTGAGTCTGTTGACACCCATCCAGGCCCCAACAGCCTCCAGACACCGGCACATCACTTCCACTGTTTCGTTGATTGGACAATATGTGATATTGCTTAGAAACTGAAGTGACCCCAAAAAAGGCAAAAAGAAATATGACAATAATTCTCTTCTTTTGCAGAATTGTTCTCTACTTGAAAATACTGGGACTAAATATATCCAGCAAAAGCCGCAGATTATGTGTAGAAAAGGCTGATTTTGAAGGCGTATCTCTTCAAGTAGTGAGATTCTTCATTAAAGAAAAAGAAGTTGAGTAATTGAAATTATAACAGTATTCTCGGATTCTTATGCACTCCAGCACCCCTATAAGTTCTCTGTTCTCCTTCACCAGCCCAGCTGTAAAGAGGCTATTGGGCTGGAAGCAAGGAGATGAAGAGGAAAAGTGGGCAGAAAAGGCTGTTGACTCTTTGGTAAAGAAGCTAAAGAAAAAAAAAGGTGCCATGGAGGAACTGGAGAGGGCACTAAGCTGTCCTGGGCAGCCCAGTAAGTGTGTGACAATCCCTCGCTCTTTGGATGGAAGGCTACAAGTATCTCATCGCAAAGGGTTGCCACACGTCATTTACTGCAGGGTGTGGCGCTGGCCTGATCTACAGTCTCATCATGAGTTAAAACCTCTGGAATGCTGTGAATTCCCATTTGGCTCAAAGCAGAAAGATGTCTGCATTAATCCTTACCATTACCGAAGAGTGGAAACTCCAGGTAAGTCAATTATCTGTTCAATGAAGGGATAGCACTGCTTTTATTGCAGATTTCATCATCATTCTGTCTACATAATAAGGGAAGCTGCACGTGAACTGTAATTGGAAAAAGTAGTTAGATCAAAGTACGTCAAACAGATGCAGAAATATTTAGTTAGGATTACATGGGAAGATCAAGAGGCTGAAAAGAAAATGTGAAAAGAGAATTCCGATGCTGCATTTATTAATCTATTAGATGGAATGGCTGAAAATAGTGTAGCAATAATAGCAACAAGTGCATATATCAATAATAAAATTAGTGCCTCTGAGATAGTGGATTATTTACATTTAATCAGGTAGTTTGAAAAATATTTTAAAATTGCAGGTGATTTTTTAATGATACAAACGTAAGAATTTATTCAACAAATGCAGCTTACTCTACCATCATATTTAATCTGTCTGGTTATGTAAATTTGTTTGTTGTTAATAACTTCTGTACCAGTTGTAAAACAAAACAAAGCTTTCTGTTCTTTTAAAAAGCTGTTGTAATACTACCCTCTTGACTATAGGTAAAATATCAAAACAAATGCTTTTAATTTTCTTTAAAAAAAATAATGTAACTTTCTGTATGTCTTGTTCTTGTCCAAGGTGCTGAAATTGTAAAGTTATTTTAGCTTCTTACTTAGGACTACATTAAATGTTATTTACACAGGAAATGTATCACTGTTGCATACATTTTTATTGGGAATCACTAAGAAAGAACTCTGTATTAGATAAGATTAATAGCTGAGCACAGTTTGGTACTTAATTTTGTGTGATTTCAAGTCATTCTTGGTTTCAAATGACAAGTCTTTCGAGATTTCTTTAAGTTTTTACCTTGTGAAGAACATCTTAAACATATACAGTGGTACCTCTACCTACAAACGCCTCTACCTATGAACTTTTCTAGATAAGAACCAGGTATTCATGATTTTTTGCCTCTTCTCAAGAACCATTTTCCACTTACAAACCCGAGCCTCCGAAACTGTAACTGGAAAAGGCAGGGAGAAGCCTCCATGGGGCCTCTCTAGAAATCTCCTTGGAGGAAACAGGGCCTCCACCCTCCCTATGGTTTCCCCAATCGCACACATTATTTGCTTTTACATTGATTCTATGGGGAAAATTGCTTCTTTTTACAAACTTTTCTACTTAAGAACCTGGTCATGGAACAAATTAAGTTCGTAAGTAGAGGCACCACTGTAATATCACTGCAGGTCAAATGTGTATCTTATAAAATACAGAGGAAAAGGAGGGAACCTATTATACAGTTTTGCTGCAATCCCACTAAAGTAGAAGGGAGGGGAACATTTCAGTGCCCACATTCATAATTCAATGGCTTGTGGGGGGGCAAAACAGCTCCCCCTACCCTCTGGAGGCCGGAATTGGCTTGTTTTCCAATTTTTGCTGGGCCCAGTAGCTTCGTGTTTCACCTTCCGCAAGCTCCAAAGGCTTCTCTGGAGCTGGGGGTAAGAACGTCCTCTCCCATCCCCTGGAGGTTTTCTGGAAGCCAGAATCGCCCTCCCAGAGCCTCTGTGAGAGCCAAAATTCAGCTGGAACAAACATGCACATCACTGTTCGCCATCACTGTTCTAAATGTTGACAGATTTTCTTGCTAGCTACCCAAAAATACTTTTAATTTTGCTCCATAGCAGTATGGCACCACAAAGTATCTTCAGAATATTGGTAGGTTATCTTTTAACTAACTTAGCAATGAAATTTTATACTGACTGCAGTTTTTAGTCTTAAAACTGTGCCACAAATCTCTAGACTCGAGGTTCCAAATAATTACTATTTCTGTTTACATACTTGTGATTAGGCAGCTCAAAAAGTAACCTAGAATGGATTATATTGAATAATGTTACAAATGTGCCAGATTTTGGTTTGTAACTTTAGCAAAGCTAAAGTTTAGAGCTAAAGACCATATATCAACCTCTCTAATGTCTATTTGAAAATTCTACAGACGGGTAATGAGATACTTCTGCCAAAGACTTGGAAGATTTTTTTATTTTCAAAACATCTGTTTTGTTCTTTTGCTGTAGTGTTACCTCCAGTGTTGGTTCCAAGACATAGCGAATTCAACCCACATCTTAGCCTCCTTGCCAAATTCCGGAATACGTCTCTTCACAGTGAGCCACTGATGCCTCACAATGCAACTTACCCTGATTCTTTCCAGCAGCCTCCCTGCACCCCTTTCCCAGCATCCCCCAATATGTACTCCCAGTCACCAAGCAGTATGAGCTACCCAGACTCCCCAGGAAATTCCTCTACACCAGGAAGTCCTTATGCGCTCACAGGTATGCAAAATACTATTCCTGAACACTAGTTGAGTGTTGCTGAGTCTACAGTAACTTCCTTTTAGGAATCAGATTGTTGGGTATTTTGATTATTATTAATATTATTTGTATTAGCAGAGTTCAGCTGGCTTAATTTGCTGCGGAGTTAGCATGGCAAGAAATAACACGTGGTTCAGAATCCCATTTGTTAGCAATGAATGATCACTCCTTCATAAAGATGAAAAATACAGTCTTTACTTACAATTATGTTGATTCATGCAATTGATAGATTGCAGGCAGATAAGTTTATATTCCAGTCCATATTAATAACTTCTGGATGGTCCCATGTGTGAGGATGGCTTTGGATTTCATCTTACACATGTGTCCTCAGCCGAGGACAATGGAGCACACAGGAGTTCAGAAGAAGAAGGTAGAAGAGAAGGGGGGAGGGCATCCACTCTGTAGAGGTTTTTATACCCTGTAGAGTGCCTGCCCCTTTTGGTCATCAAAAGGTGACACACTGATCAGTGAATTGCGACCTGACTATAGAGATGTGTTTACAAGACAGTGCAAGCATGTAGTAGAGTCGTTAAAACCAACACAGATTTTGGAATAATTTTGTTTTCTTTTTACAACCCTGTTATCCCTTAATTCACAGTAGAGTTGAGGTGACTGAATGGAGCTCAATGTTTACTGGCTGGTTGCCCTTCACAATGCCTATGTGGAGTTGGCAGGAGATAACTTTCTCTTTGCACCCTGAGAGAGAAACAAAATATCTGTCGTTACCTAGGATTGAACTCTCAACCTTCTGGCTGGGAAGTCAATGTCTTCACCACTAGACCCCCATGCCACTCTAGGGTTTTGCAATCAATTTAAATAAACTTTCAATGGTACCTTGTTTTTACAAGTTCAAGCAATTTTGATAAAAACAGCTGTATTACTCTGAGAATTTGAGTTGAAGAGTGGCTTGTTTGAGTGTTTGTTCGTTTGTTTATCAATTCTTATTATTCAACTAGCTCTAAAGACTATGTAGAGGTTACAACATAAAAAGGTAAAGGTTCCTCTCACACATATGTGCTAGTCATTCCCGACTCTAGGGGGCAGTGCTCATCTCCATTTCTAAGCCAAAGAGCCAGACATGACTAAATGCAAAAGGTGCACGGAACACTGTTACCTTCCTACCAAATGTGGCCCCTATTTTTCTACTTGCATTTTTTTACCTGCTTTCGAACTGCTAGGTTGGCAGAAGCTGGGACAAGTAACGGGAGCTCACCCCATTACATGGCACTAGGGATTCGAACTGCTGAACTGCCAATCTTTCTATTGACAAGTTCAGTGTCTTATCCAAAATTACTTAAGAGATCCAACATAAGGTAGTAGTCAAGGTCTTAAACTAGGAGCAAGGAAGCCTAGTTATTTTAGCCAAAGAAACTCCCTGATTGACTTTCAGACACTTACTCAGCCCAGTTTATTTTACAAGATTTTGTGTGTGTTTGTGTGTGTGTTAGGAAAAATAGTATGTATGCAATCCTGAGTGCAAAATGTGATAAATTGAAAAGATTTATTCAGATAGTCAAGAGAAACACTAATACAGAGTTCCAAGTATTCTTGGAAGTTGTAATAGAGAATCCGGACTCTTTGTGGTTTACATGTGCATAAAATGAAATCATTTGTAAGCATCAGATGTAATGCAGTACAATATGTGTAGCAAGTATTTATGCTTCAGTCTCTGAAGCCTCTTCTTTGTATTTATATAGGCAGATATGAAATACCAAGCCCAGCATTGTTTTCTTTTTCCTAGCTGATACACCTCCTCCACCTTATAATGCCAGAGAAACATCACGAAGCCACAACGGATGTCCTGTACATGCAGTTATAGAGAGTCCATTAGTGCTGTCACTGCCCAATGGAGGTAAATCTACTGATGGGAAGCCTGAAAGTATGTAGAGACTTGTATTTTTTTCCGTAGGGGGAAGGACGTGGCCCAGACCTGATTGATAGCCTAGAAACTATTCAATCTTCATCCAAAGTGATCCTTCATCAAATTCTTCCTCTCCGCCGACTCAAACCAGAATAGTCTTCTATTGATTTTGATTTGATATTGCTGGTATTGTTGAAGGTTTGAATTATTTTCCTCTGAGTTAGTGGGAGGAGTGGAACAGTTCCCGTTGCAAAGTGCAATTTAAAAAAGTAAAGACTAGTGATGCATGAGTTTACTTTACAGTGATACCTCGTCTTACAAACGCCTCGTCATACAAACTTTTCGAGATACAAACCCGGGGTTTAAGATTTTTTTGCCTCTTCTTACAAACTATTTTCATCTTACAAACCCACCACTGCTGCTGGGATGCCCTGCCTCTGGACTTCCGTTGCCAGCAAAGCACCTGTTTTTGCGCTGCTCGGATTCCCCTGAGGTTCCCCTCCATGGGAAACCCCACCTCTGGACTTTTTGTGATGCTGCAGGGGAATCCCAGCAGCGCAAAAACGGGCACTTCGCTGGCAACAGAAGTCCGGAGGTGGGGTTTCCCAGCAAGGGGAGCCTCAGTGATATCGCAGCATCGCAAAAACACAGAAGTCCGGAGGTGGGGTTTCCCATGGAGGGGACCCTCAGGGGAATCCCAGCAGTGCAAAAACGGGCGCTTTGGCTGGCAAAAGGGGTGAATTTTGGGCTTGCACGCATTAATCGCTTTTCCATTGATTCCTATGGGAAACATTGTTTCGTCTTACAAACTTTTCACCTTAAGAACCTTGTCCCGGAACCAATTAAGTTTGTAAGACAAGGTATCACTGTAGTTTATTTATGCAACTTTTATCCCTCTTTCAATCCATTTTACTTCTACAAGGTTGGAACAGGTTTACTCTTTAGTTCCTTACGTAAAGACGCTAGAGATGGGAGATAATTTGATTTCTTTAGTTTCCCCTCCCCCCCAACTTATGATTATTCTGCCCTATTTCTACATTTTTTTTTTGTAATTTTGTAATAGAAGATTGACGGCAGAAAAAGACCTTAGGGTCCGTCTAGTCTGCCCTTATACTATTTCCTGTATTTTATTTTAGGATGGATATATGTTTAAATTCAGTTACTGTGGATTTACCAACCACGTCTGCTGGAAGTTTGTTCCAAGAATCTACTACTCTTTCAGTAAAATATTTTCTCACGTTGCTTCTGATCTTTCCCCCAACTAACCTCAGCTTGTGTCTCCTTGTTCTTGTGTTCATTTTCCTATTAAAAACATTTCTCTCCTGAACCTGAAATTTTGTAATATTTCTAATTGTTTAAAAACATTGCCCCTCCAATTTGTTCCCACTTGCATGTATTCTTTTAATGCACACATTTTTATGTATTTTTTCTAACAAAAAAACCCTTTCACAACCATTTCCCCCATCTATTTTTTTAATACATGTTAATTGAGTTATATTACAATTCACAATGTTGCAAGTATTGTGTTGTATAACTAACTATGTTTTGGCTTGTTGTATAGATTTTGAAAATGTAATTTTAAATGTCTATATTAAAATTAAAAAATTATTACTTTTGTCTGATGTACCCTAGTACAGTGATTTTCAACCTTTCTTGAGCCACGGCACATTTTTTACATTTATGAAACCCTGGGGCACATTGAGGGGGGGGGGGCTAAAAAATGTTTGGACAAAAAAATTCTCTCTCTCTCTCTCCCTCCCCTTCACTCTATTTCTTTCTCTCTCCCTCCCTCTTTCTCTCCTTCTCCATCCCTCTTTCTTTCTCTTCCTTCCTTCCTTCCTCTTTTTTGCTGTCTCTCTCCCTCCCCCCCCTCTATGTCTTTCTCTCTCTCTCTTTCCCTCCCTCTTTCTCTCTCTCTTGCTTTCTTTCTCTCTTGCTCTCTTTCTTTCTCTTGTTTTCTCTCCCTCTCTTTCTTTCTTTCTCTCTCTCTCTCTCTTGCTTTCTTTCTCTCTTGTTCTCTCTCTCTCTCTCTTGCTTTCTTTCTCTTTCTCTCTTGCTTTCTCTCTCTCTTGCTTTCTTTCTCTCTGAGCTTTGCGGCACACCTGACCATGTCTCGCGGCACACTAGTGTGCCACGGCACACTGGTTGAAAAACACTGCCCTAGTAGACTCTGCAAGGTAACATTTTAAAGCAGTTTCTATGTTCTGCAGCCAGAATGCAGCTACCTTCTCCATGAATTTGTTTAGTCAATTTTTAAAACTTATTTACATTTTCTGCCCTGGAATGTTACCCAGATTTGTGTGTGCCAGAGTGTTGTTTCATTTGATAACTACACATTCCATAGTTTAATTATACCTTGTACAAAGAAAAATATCTGCCATTCATTTATTTCAAGATATGGCCCACATTTTCTAATATTGTGAATGGATGCACACCATCTATGATCTTATATAACTTAATATCGTGCAGAATGCAGCTGCGAGAGCAGTCATGGGCTTACCTAGGTATGCCCATGTTTCACCATCACTCCGCAGTCTGCATTGGCTGCCGATCAGTTTCCGGTCACAATTCAAAGTGTTGGTTATGACCTTTAAAGCCCTTCATGGCATTGGACCAGAATATCTCCGAGACCGCCTGCTGCCGCACGAATCCCAGCGACCGATTAGGTCCCACAGAGTGGGCCTTCTCCGGGTCCCGTCAACTAAACAATGTCGGTTGGCGGGCCCCAGGGGAAGAGCCTTCTCTGTGGCGGCACCGGCCCTCTGGAACCAACTCCCCCCGGAGATTAGAACTGCCCCTACTCTTCCTGCCCTCCGTAAACTCCTTAAAACCCACCTTTGCCGTCAGGCATGGGGGAACTGAAACATCTTCCCCTGGGCATGTTTAATTTATATATGGTATGCTTGTGTGTATGTCTGTTAGTATATGGGGTCTTTTTTTAAATCTTTAATATTTTAAATTGTCAGATTATTTATGATTTGTTTCCACGTGTTGTGAGCCGCCCCGAGTCTTCGGAGAGGGGCGGCATACAAATCTAAGTAATAAATAATAAATAAATAAATAAAAAAAATAGTTTTTTGGCCTTGCTTGCCTTATTTTTGAACTTAAAACTTGAGTTTATGAACTTAGCATGTTTCCTTGAAGAATAAATGTGTAAGGCCACAATAGTTCTATTCTTTCCTTCACCTTTACAAGTTCAGTAATGTTGTTTTAGATGCTACAGAGTTTAGTCCAGTGTTGGTGAACGTGATGTCAAAAATTCGCAAATGCCTAATTTGACTGCTGGTGTGTGTGTCACACACATACACATGTCAAGGAAAAGAGAAACAATTCTGTACATATTCATTTAAAATTAAGTGCACTTCTCGCACACACAACTGCAAATGTTGATTTCACTCAATCACTGATACTGTGCTCATTTTGGTGACTGTAATCACAGTTGTCTTCTGCACTTGTTTCTTGAAAATGAGCTTTGCTGTGCAAACAACTACCTTGCGCAATGGTTGAAAGACAATTGAAATGTATAGCTATGTTCCTATCATATTTTGCAAGTTATTATCTCATGTCACTTCCAGTTAAAATATGACGATAACATAGTGTGATAATATGGATGGTAAAAATACATATTAAGGTTTGAGTGGTCCAGCTTGTATTTAGGTTTGTTCAGTTTCTTTGGGAGAATAATCATTGTTAGGTGTTGGTGAATGCTGTTGTATCACCCAAAACATAATGGTGTGTCACTGGTTCACCATCACTGATTTAGTAACACTTTTTAAATATGAATAGCATTACATTAAAATGTATTGGTAGTCCTTTTCCTAATGTTTACTATGATGTAATTCACTTCCTTTCTTCCTTAATTTGGAAATACCACAGTGACTTAACATTTTAAATGTGTTGCTTATCTTTATATCTCTTTTTCTGTTCTGTCAGTACCTACTTTATCAATATATATAAGAGTATATTTGAAGTTCGGATATGTAAGCATTTAATTGTTATTGTTATGCTTCTTTCTACATTTCTGTTGCATCTTCTTCATCTGTGAAATCTTCTTCCAGACTTCCGCCCTGTTTGCTATGAGGAACCACAGCACTGGTGTTCAGTTGCATACTATGAACTTAATAACAGAGTTGGAGAAACCTTTCAGGCTTCTTCTCGAAGTATACTAATAGATGGCTTTACGGATCCTTCAAACAATAAGAACAGATTCTGTCTTGGATTGCTATCTAACGTTAACAGGAACTCTACTATAGAAAACACCAGAAGGCACATAGGAAAAGGTAGAAGCACATTTCTTCTGCAATAATAAGAAACACTGATTGGAAGCATTTGGGTTCAGAAAATTGTTGAGTTCAAAACTGTGTTTCTAAAAGATATATATTGGTAGAACCCGACTTACAACCAGAATGGAACCCAAACTTCCTGTTGTTAAGCAAGACAGTCGTTAAATGAATTTTGCCCCATTTTATGATCTTTCCTGCCATAATTGTTCGGTGAATCACTGGAGTTGTTAAGTTAGTAACATGGTTGTTAAGTAAATCTTGACTTCCCTATTGACGTTATTTAATTATTTATTTATTATTTGATTTGATTTGATTTGATTTGATTTGATTTGATTTGATTTGATTTGATTTGATTTTTATGCCGCCCTTCTCCTTAGACTCAGGGCGGCTTACAACATGTTAGCAATAGGACTTTTTAACAGAGCCAGCATATTGCCCCCACACTCCGGGTCCTCATTTTACCCATCTCGTAAGGATGGAAGGCTGAGTCAACCTTGAGCCGGTGATGAGATCTGAACCGCTGACCTGCAGATCTGCAGTCAGCTTCAGTGGCCTGCAGTACAGCACTCTACCTGCTGCGCCACCCTGTTGCTCATCAGAAGGTCAGAAAAGGTGATCATATAACCCTGGGACACTGCAACCATCGTAAATATAATCCAGTTGCCAAGCGTCTGAATTTTGATCACGTGACCACAAGAATGCTCCAACAGTTGTACATGTGAAGTGATTGTAAGTCATTTTTTTCAGTGCCATTGTAACTTTGAACGATCACTAAATGAAAGGTTGTAAGACAAGGATTACCTGCATTATTTATATTTTAAATTACTACATAATTTACCGTACTAATGAATGAAATGACTACTTATTTATGACAACTGTGATGACCTAGGGCACGGCGCAGAGATAACACAAACAGCTGGCAGTTCAAACCACCCTTTTATTGCTCTAACTCTCCTCCTGGTTAGCCTGCTCGGTCTGTGCTATCATGCCTTCTCTGCACTGTTCAAGCTCTTGGATCAGAAGGGGGTAGTCCTTGCTCCTTGTCTGACTCTGCTTTTCATGTTCATCCTGCTCCTGTTCCTCCCTGCCTGCAGGCTTTACAAAAAGCCTTGCCTTGACTAACTCTGTATTTACTCATTCATTCATTCATTCATTTGAATTTCTATGCCGCCCTTCTCCATATACTCAGGATGGCTTCCCCAGTTTCCTCTAAGGCCAACAGAGCTGCCTCTCAATCACTGTCTTGTTCCAGCTCATCTTCCCCTGCAGATTCAGACTCTGACGAGGGCAATTTAGCAACATGCAGGTGTATATAACCTGTAATTTGATGATTCCCTTTCCTTTGACTCCTGGTGTCCACAAGGACATATCTATATATAGTAAAATTAATGGTAATAATATAGAGTTGGCTTAAATTTGTCTCTTATAGGACTGTTATTATTTCCCAATTTATTTCCCAATGCAGCCTGGAAATTTGCTGGTGACTTCCTACCAAATATAAGCTAGGTATTCTCCTGCTAAGTGTGGCACAAGAATGATTAGGTGCTGCCAGCTGTTGTAGAATCCATATAAGAAGTTTTAAGTTATGGACAGAATAATTAGCAAAATTCCACTTTACTTATAATAATGAAAGCCCTTTCAAAAATTGTTACCTGATTATAATATTTAATAAAACATAACAGGAAGATTAGGGTATAGGTATCTAGTTATCACTTTAGCTATATTTAACCATTAATGTAATGTAATTCAATGTAATCAATTATTCATCCTGATAACACTCTTTTCTGAACTGCCCACTTTGTATCATAGC
The DNA here is from genome assembly GCF_031021105.1 of Erythrolamprus reginae. Lineage (NCBI taxonomy): Eukaryota > Metazoa > Chordata > Lepidosauria > Squamata > Dipsadidae > Erythrolamprus > Erythrolamprus reginae. The sequence continues at coordinate 29,665,229 of NC_091953.1, read as the reverse complement.
ATCTAACTTATCAGCCAATTAATGTCTAAGTTTGGACTCCACTACAAAAAAACCCGTAACTCTTTAGGAAGGTCACTCTGGATAGCTTACAAGTTGATAAGAAGCTTTTTGTAGATTGCAAAAAGAAAATCAGTGATGTATTTACTGTCTTTTTGTACTTTTACATAGGACATCACAATGCTAGTAAAGTAACAACAGATTTATATTCATGGAAGAGAGGATGAGGTGTATGAACAGAGAAAAAAATATAGTTGGGAAGGGGACAGTCAGTGAAAGTGGTCTGGTCAGCAAGAGTTCTAACTAACCAGAGTTTTCATTAAGCCTCATTTTTACATAGGGTTTCATAGATAGAAATGGGTTCCATGTAAAAAACACATCAAGTAGGAATGCTTTGCCATCCATAGAAGAAATTCCTAAAAAGGCCATCACACAGCTAAAACCCCTTTTTTAGAATTCAATTTTAAGATTTCTCATGCCAATTTATATATACAGTGGTATCTCTACTTACGAACTTAATTTGTTCCGTGACCAGGTTCTTAACTAGAAAAGTTTGTAAGAAAAAGCAATTTTTCCCATAGGAATCAATGTAAAAGCAAATAAAGTGTGCGATTGGGGAAACCACAGGGAGGATGGAGGCCCCGTTTCCTCCCAGGAGATTCCTAGAGAGGCCCCATGGAGGTGTCTCCCCCCCCTTTTCTGGCTCTGTTTCCTCCCAGGAGATTCCTAGAGAGGCCCCAAAGAAGCTTCTCCCTGCCTTTTTTGGTTACAGTTTCGGAGGCTCGGGTTTGTAAGTGGAAAATGGTTCTTGAGTAGAGGCAAAAAAATCTTCAACACCCGGTTCTTATCTAGAAAGGTTCGTAACTAGAGGCGTTTGTAGATAGAGGTACCACTGATTATATACCGTATGTTCTATCCATCACATAACAATGCCATACTGTTAGCATATCATAAAAAAATAACACATGGATATTAAAAAAGAGTTACACGTCTGTCTTTAATCTATCTTGAAGATTAGATTACATTTGGCTACCTCTTTTTTTCTTAAAGGTGTTCACCTGTATTATGTTGGAGGAGAGGTATATGCCGAGTGTGTCAGCGACAGCAGCATTTTTGTCCAGAGCCGCAACTGTAACTATCAGCATGGTTTCCACCCAGCCACTGTCTGCAAAATCCCCAGTGGATGCAGCTTGAAGATTTTCAATAACCAACTCTTCGCTCAGTTGCTTGCCCAGTCAGTTAACCACGGCTTCGAGGTGGTGTATGAGCTAACCAAGATGTGCACCATCCGGATGAGCTTTGTTAAAGTAAGAACTTTCTTTGGCTTTTGATTGTGAAATTAAAAAGAGTTAATACACCTCTTTGTTGCAAGGACATTTTAAAAGACACAAAGCCTGGAATGAATTAATGGATGGGAGATGCTAAATTTCGTACTTTCATGATACTTCATCATACAGAAGTAAGAGGTGAAAAATTATCAGAACTATTTGTATTTGTGACACTGTTTTATCATAGGCACAGTCTCTTCATTTAGGACTTGTTTCTCACAAGAGGGAATGAAAAAAGATCATTAATTTACTCATACAAAAGATAATTGGAAAAGTACTTGCAGTTCTGACCCATGTCTGGGTTTCAATAACAATTATCATCAGGTCTTTTGATTCAGAACCAGGCATATCCGACACTTGCCTTTGCTAAGCCTTCTACAAAAGATTTATTTTAGATCCCTCCTTTATGACCATTCTTCTTGGGTGACATAACCAGGATTTAAGTCTATAGGATCTTGTAATAGATCAATGAAATATTACGAAGTTCTTGGGGCCTTTACTAAACTTGGTACAAAGATAAGGACAATTTTCTTTTTGGAGTATATGAATGACTCATTATTTCTTTCAGATAGTGTGCAAAATTAGAAAAGTCCCAAAACTAAAATCCATATATGTGATCCTCAGAATCTTTGGGTCATAGGATTATCAGAACTGGAACTGTACTAAAATAATTTATAAAGGCTGCTGTACATTCTTTCTTGGGAATGAAGCCTGCTAACTCACCCACCCACCCCCAAATTACTGCTGATAATTTCGTTGTTGTTATAAAATTCATCCTTTGGTGTTGTTTTAGCTGATTTAGTATTTTTGGTATATTTAGTCAATTTCAGTATTTAATTCAAAAGAGAAGTGCTTCATTCTTTCAAAAATGTACTTTCACAGAGACATAACAATGTTAATCACACACATTTTACATTTTATTTATATTTGCTCTGACCCTTGCACTCACCAAAAATGCTATGTGTATCACCCAGTCAAAATTGTGCATTTTTGTGGTATCTGAAGGTTGGTGGTTGTTTTGTTTTGTTTTGTTTTTTAGGATTGGCCTGCAAAATGCAATTAGGATATCCTTTAGCAGAGGAGGCAAATTGATTTCTGCCTACTTAGTTTGAACTTTGCAAATTCTGGAAACACCATACATTTGCATCTTATGAATAAACCATTTTATACTTTGTAACCTGAAGCAGCTTTTTTGTTAGTAAACAAAAAGGGAAGGCAAGAAACCTCCCTAAAAATATATGCAATTAAACTTTGATTACATTTCTTCCAAATGCTGGATTTGTACATAATAGGTATGTTAATTTCTTTGCATTTGCCTTCTTAGTTTGAGTAGTATAATTTTCTGATAGAAAGAGAGCTCTATATTTCTTCTAACTGACTTTATATTTGTACTGGAAGAGAAAGTGTGAATGCAAAATTCTTTCCTTTGACTACAGCAAATACAAGCTATGATTTCAGCCTCTTGAGATAATAGTGATCCTAAGGCAGGACTCAAAGGCAAGTTGGCAGATGAAGCACGATTTTGAAACACTGCTTATCTGAGAGATCTAGATCTACAACTCTTATAAAGAGAAAATTAAGCTCAGTCAGCTCACCCAAACTGAACTCTTAACTGTCCTAACAAAGACTGCTTCTGTGTTTTTTTAATTTACCCTGTTCTTTCCATTTGAAAGGGACTGGGAAAGTGTGCTTTCAAAATGTTCTTTAAAAGAGAAGCAACACTGAGTTAAATATTCATAGGTGGGCTTTGGGAATTCTGGCACATTTTTTAATATTAGGTGGCAAGAGGATACAGTATAGGTAAGCTTTCGGCTTCATAGTGCAATCTTCTCTCTGGAAGTATGCCTCCGACTGACTTTACATTTCATCTACCCAAAAGGGATACATAATAAGAATCTTATTTCCCCAATCATTTTAGGTTAGAAAAAGTGCAAAGTAATGAACATTTGGGTACATGTAGAACAGCCATATTCTTCACGTTAGCAATAAATTAAGTTCAGATGTTACCAAAATTCTAAAGAATGATAAGATTTTTTTTAAATTCCTTAATTTTTTTTTAATTTTTTAAATTTAAAAGTAATTTTTTAAATTTTTTAAATTTTTAAATTTTTGTAGGAGAAAACTTTTGGGAAAGCAGAGAAAAAATTACTTTTATGCAAAAGCATGTGTGGGAACTAGTGTTGGGCGAACCGAACCTGCACAATTCAGGTCTGTACTGAATTTTGCGGTGTTGGGTATACCAAACCCGAACCCGAATATTTTTTAAAAATTCGTGCTCCGGTTCAGCGTTCGTGCCGAGCACCGCGAAGCGCCACCGCCTCCTCCTCATCTGCTGAGAAGAGGAGAAGGAGCTGGGCGCCGGTGACGGCGAAGGAAGGCGAACACTGGGGAGCTGTTGGCCGGTTGGGAGGCTGGGAGGGAGGCACAAAAGGAGCTGGGGAATCCCACGAAGGGATTCCACGGGTGGAGCTTTGACGTCACGTATACCGGCAGGTTGCTAAGCACGCCAGGGTGATCACTTCCTGGATTCCAGGGGCGGCACTAGAATAATGGAGGTAGGATGGAATCCAGGAAGTGATCACCTTGGCGTGCTTAGCAACCTGCCGGTATACATAATGTCAAAGCTCCGCCCCCGGAATCGCATCGTTTTTTATTTTTACGGATTTATTATTTTTATTTTTTTTTATTTTTATGATAAAGGACGCCGCAGTGGCGCCGCAAGCAAAGGGAAGTCTTTTCATGTAAAAATATTTTTTTTATTTTTACGTGAAAGGACCTCCCTTTGCTTGCAGCGCCACTGCAGCGTCCTTTCATGTGAAAATAAAAATAATTATTTTTACATGAAGGGACCTCCTTTTGCTTGCGGCGCCACTGCGGCATCATTTCACGTAAAAATGTTTTTGGTTTTTTTTACATGAAAAGACTTCCTTTTGCTTGCAGCGCCGCAAGCAAAAGGAGTTGGGGAATCCCACGAAGAGATTCCAGGGGCGGAGCTTTGACCTCACGTATATCGGCAGGTTGCTAAGGACGCCAAGGTTATCACATTGTATCTTGTTGTTTGCTATCTTTTTTATATGTTGTAAGCCACCCCGAGTTCTTGGAGAGGGGCGGCATATAAATCTTATTAATAATAATAATGGTAATAATAATATCGGATTTGTAGCTTTCCCAACTCCCTGTAAGGCCAAATCTAATGATACTACAGTGCACTTACTTGGACATACACAGGTATCTGGAAATAGGAAAAGAAATGAGCTTTCTGTTTTAGGGTGAATTTTGCATTCCACTATCTTGTCAATAAACACAAGTTTAGCGTGTTTTCAATGAAAGTTTATTCCCAAGCTTCAACTTTTCTATTCCTGGGGTTTTTGCTCCCTATGTCTTAGCCACCCCGAGTCTACAGAGAGGGGCGGCATACAAATCTAATTAATAAAATAAATAAATAAATAAATAAATGTCTACTCAACTAAATGGTAATGCACTTTTGTTCTTCCTTCATAAAGCAAAGGATGAGTCTTTGTAGCTCTATTCATTGTCAGAATCACACAGCAAGCAGTATATCAGCCTTTTCATTATTTATTGTATTCCTAATGCTGATATGTTAGAATAGAAATGTGAACCCTTTTTGAGCAGTTAAAGGGTTTTATTAGGCCACACTATAAAGTGTGTAGAATCAGAACAGAACAATAAGCAAAGTTATAAAACAATTTAAATTAGATTATATTAGAGTTGTTTGGAATCAGGTAGCATCAAATAATGTCAATAATTTGATTTTGATGCCATTAATTATGATTGTGATTAACTAGTCATAATAGTTTTGATTAACAAAAAAACAAACTAGTCATATTGGTTTTCCATGGTTTTCTCAGTATTAACCTGGAAGAATAAGTGTACACTGAATTGATTTCTATTAGCATATCTAATTAAAATGCCGCAAGGGCAATTTATTACATCAGTCTCTATATCATTAATGTCTTTAATTTAAGTTTCACTTCGAACACATGATCAAAGTTTCAAACATTTTGAGAGATTACATTATATAGACTTATAGTAATAATATTACATCTTCAAAAAGTGCCATAAATGGCAGTAGTGGGTGGCTTTGTACAGAAAAAGAGCTATTGTGACATCAACCTGAAAAGCTTCCACCAGAGGGAGATGGAAAACCATTTAATGAACCAAGAGTTTGACAGATGTAATTCCATATTAAAGTTTGATGCATAATTCATCTTTGCTGAAGGATGCAGTATAAATTGTTGAACTAATACTAATGCTGAGGTTTGTTCCAAGTCCATATATTTATATTAGATGCATCCTTTATTTTTCCACTTACAAATAGAAGATAAAAGTTACAACATTCCATCGTAAAAAAATCTAGAAAATATAAAATAAATTAATAATCTGCTTTTAAAACAGCAAAAACAATCATCTCAAGCATTCATGTACATTTTCCCACATAGCCAAGGACATGTGATATTCTCTCAAGTGGATTTGATTTATTCACATATTGTGTGAATAGAATTAAAACATGGCTTTTTTTAGAAAGTAGCTATCCACAATTGCATTATTTCTCCTGACTTCCAAACACAAGGTTTTTGGTGTTTTTAGGAAACTGAGTGAAATCATTTTAAGTAACAATTATTTAACCATCCCACAAACACAGTCTTTAAAAGATGTAAAATAGTTCAAACACATGGTTATGCAGCCATTCTTTATATAGAAAAGGATGAATGGTTAAAATTGCAGAAGAATTTTTTCTTTGGATACAGCAGTCTTGTCTTGAATAAAATGAAGAATAAAACAACTATCTCTTTGATCCTTTGCCATGTATTTGTCTCTTGTAGGGCTGGGGAGCAGAATACCATCGCCAGGATGTTACAAGTACTCCATGTTGGATTGAGATCCATCTTCATGGACCTTTGCAGTGGCTAGATAAGGTGCTGACCCAAATGGGTTCCCCACATAATCCAATATCCTCTGTTTCGTAAGAATCATCTCCACACACACTAGGGGACAAATACTGCTTCTGGCCTTGGCTTGTAGGATTCTCCCTTAAATGTCTGTATATAGCTGTAAATATGATTGTAGATATATATAACACACTATTACTGTTTTTCATGCTGTATTATATGTTTTATTAGTTAATAATTGCAAAAAAGTACAGTACTTTGTCATTGTATTCTATTAATGAAGCCATAGAAATTTGCCTAGCTGCCTTTTTTTGGTAATGAATGAGACTAGTATTGCTTGAACTTTGTAATATATATATATTTCATTATCAAAAAAATATGTTACACACACATACACACCTATCTCAAAGTTAAATTCTGAAAATAATAATGCTGATTTCAAATGGAGCAAGTGGTAGCTCTGTTCAGAGTGGCAGTTTATTGATAACAACAAATAGGTGCTTCTGAGAAATTTAGAATATTGTGATTATGGTTCTTCATTTTGCTCCTGACATGTGCATTTCAACATAAAACTATATTATTATAAAGGTTACATTTTGCACAATTGAGAAACAGTTATAAACCTGCAAATGCGACCCTCTCTAAATACCATCTCTAATCGTTGGTTTGAAAAGAAATCTGAGATTGAATGATACCTTTGGCTCTGTGATGTGAAAAACATTATTCAGTTCCAAGAATTACTAAAATTCGGTGTTGCTCGGTGATAAGGTAGGGAGGAAGAGGCAATAGAAAGCAGCTATGGTTAATATTTTTCAATTATATTCTTTCTAATACCTGGAATGATTTCTACCAGCTAGCAGTAGTCCTTCACACATATTACAACTACAATTACAACTACAATGGAAAAGAATAAGTATGCAACATATTAACCATTAATAATCATCCATATGTTATGGGCCTTGATAATAAAAATGGACAGTTGACCAGTACTAATTGCAATTTGCTTAATATAAAACATAGTTCTATCTTCAGATTCATATGTTGCCACGCTTCACTCAGACTCTTAAAATTCATCATTTACAGAATAAACACTGTATAGCATTTCAGTAAAAATACTACAACTCTTCCTCCCACATTATGTCTTAATCATTGATAAGCATAATAAATGAGAGCAATTGTTACCAACAATGAATCTGAGTGGAAGGTAATTAATATAATTGTTAATATGTACTAGCCTTTGCTTCAGTTTATATATTACTTATTTGATCAATCAATATTGAATGATTTTCAAAAAAATACACTGGAATAGCCCCAAAGTAGTAGTCAATGCAAAAGGGTTCAAGTTTAATAAGATGAAGTTTAATAACAAACCTGAAAATACATTTGCCACAAGAGAAAAATCATCTGATAGCACTTAAATATTTAAGTCTAAGTACAACATCTGTACAATTTTGCTTATCAGAACATTAGTTTGGTTATGTTTCTTGCTCTTGAATGTAGTATTACCAAGTTAATTTTTAAAAATTATTCTTACTTTGGGCTACCCATGTCCAAATCTGACCCTTTGACAGATTGATACCTCCCCTCAATTGTTAACATAGAAGCAAGTGGGTTAGAGAAAAAATGGTTCATGACATCAGATTGTACAATCAAACACCTGAAAGAATAAGAGTGGGACTTAGGTTTCCTGTTATGTATGGATTTCTGCAGGGTGTCTTTTGAAGAATTAAAGATTTGACAGGAGATATGCTTTGTAAAATTGATAAAGACTGTAGTTTCTATACTATCAGAAATGGGAATAAACATCTTAAAGACAAAATAATAAAATTACGAGAAAGTTACCAAGGGATGTTCTAGTTCACTTTGCAACCAAAATAACAAGGGATTAGGTTCTGGATTGCCAATTTAAGTACAGGTTGAAAATGGAAAATATAAATATTATTGTTTTGAAGGAAATTCCAGTCAGAATTTTGAGCAAAATACTGATATCCTGAAGCAGAGAAAATTTGTATTTCATTGGGATAATTGGATTGGAAAGGGTAATTGCTTACCTACTGTGAGCAAATATTTAGCCTGAATTCAATAGAGAAAGGTAAGGATTTTTAAAAATCAGATATACCGTAAGTTAATTCCAGATCCATGTGGAGAAAAGAAGTTAGTGGTCGGACAAGAAAACCCCCCCCCTTTAAAAAAAAGGGGTCAAGCAAGACCCTAAAGTTGGCATAGAAGAAAAAGACATGGCAGAGGGAAGAAAGAAAGATGAGGCCAAGGTAATTGTACAGGAATCTAGTATAGTGCTTAAAGATGGAGATTAAGTCTATCATATGGAATATTAATGGGGCATAAAAAATTATTTCACTATTTGAGGAAACTTAATTTGAACATAGTCTGTCATTAAGAAATACAAATTAAGAAACAAGACAAGAAATATTTATAAATAAACAATTAGAAGAAGAATTTATATCAGCTGGTGTAAAAAAAATTAATGGAGTTGTTTTACATATAAAATTCAAATTCAAACCTAAGCTACTTAGCAGATGATCATGGTAGATTTATAGCAGTGGAAATAGAAATTAATGGGATTAAAACAATAGTGGTGGGTGTACAGTATACAGGCCAAATGATGATAGAAGCAAATTTTTTGATCACGTAATGGATCAGTTGCTGCCTTTTTCGTATGGAAGGGATAAAACCAATTTAGGAAAAGAAGGGGAAATATATTTGTCATAAACTGCCTTTACATGACATACTGAACCACAAACTAGTTAGTCATATTTAGCCTAGTGAATTATGCAAATCTAGCCCACAATTTAGTTTAATGAATGTAAATATAAGAAATTTAGTTGTGTAAACTATGGGTAACTTTACCTCAGTGTTTTGTGTGAACACAGTCATAAAGTAATCGGTGAGTAATATATGTTAAGATATGCATTCATAGTAGTTCCTTTATACATTTGTGAACAATATATTTATAAACATATCAAACAGTGGTGTTTCAAATAAAAATCTCAGTGACATCTACTACAGTGTGATATTTTCAACCAATGTGGGACAGAGGTAGTTTAAATCCTTATTAATATATGATTGTTATGCCTATAAGCCCACTTTGTTTTTCTGGTGTGGTAAAAAATGAACTAATAAAATGGGCGGGGGATGGGGGTGGATAGCTAAAATATCAGAATACAGCCTATATAACATTTAAAAAAAACTGCCCTAGGGAGTGGGTAAACCTAGAGCCCCGAAACATGGAGAAATGCAATGGAAAAATATTTACTGCTAAATTGTATTTTGAAAAAAAATCATACAATTAAGACTGCCTGCATAAAACCGATCCTTTTAGATTTTTCAGTGTCCAATTGTTTTTGTACAACTATTAAAATTTGTAAATTTAAAGCTATTAAATGTGTTCATAAATATGCCATGCCTTGAAATAGTCTAATGGAAAATTTAAGTCATTTGGCAGAAAAACCATTTATCAGCAACTAAGTTTAGGGAGAAAACCTTTCTTAAAACTGGGGAACAATCTGGAAGTAATGACAAGCTGTATGATATTCAAGACTGCTTCACGGAAAACCAAACGGGTCTGTTATTTATTTATATGCAGACCAACTATTTCCTTATTAAGAAATCTATAAGGAAAAAATTGAGATAAGTTTTTATTGATTAAAAATTGAACCTTATTAAGGATTATGAGGCTTCTTTATAAACTCTTTTTTATCAGGCTTATTTTCCATTAGTTGCTGATGGAGGAAGTAAACCTATTATTCATGAACGATCCAGATGGTGGTATCAAAGAAGCTCTCAACATGAATGACCTATTTGGTGCATTGTATACGGGAAAATAATCCAATATTACAGTTAAAAGAAATCGAATCTTATAAAAAGGCAGTTATAAATAAGGTACTTGATGGTCCAATATAGTAGAGGAGCAATACTGTTAAAGATTGAGATTGGACTAGTTTTATTTAAAGCCAGATGAAAAGAAAGATATTGTCTTCCACTTGCCTTATTTATGGGTGTGCTTGCTTTCTGATTAGTTGCAGCAGAGCTGCATAAATTCTGCCTACCCAGGGAAGAATTGACCAGGAACATTAAAAAGCACATGGATCCTATAGATCTAAACCGTAACCCAATAATATTAGAATTTTAGCATTAAAGAAACCACATACAGTATGTCACAGAAGTGAGTACACCCCTTCACGTTTTGTAAATATTTAAGTATATCTTTTGATATGTAACACATGTTATACAGCTTGTATAACAGTGTAAATGTGCTGTCCCCTCAAAATAACACAGCCATTAATGTCTAAACTGCTGGCAACAAAGGTGAGTATACCCCAAGTCAGTGATGGCAAACCTATGGCACGGATGCCACAGATGGCACGCAAGATATATCTGCTGGCATGTGAGCCATTGCCCTTGCTCAGCTCCAATGTATATGCCAGCTAGCTGATTTTTGGCTTGCACAGAGGCTCTGGGAGGGTGTTTTTGGCTTCCAGAGAGCCTCCAGGGGATGGGGGAAGGCCTCCAGGGAAGCCTTTGGAGCCTGTGGAGGATGAGACACAAATCTACTGGGCCCACCAAAAGTTGGGAAACAGTCCGTTTCTGGCCTCCAGGGGATGGGAGAAACTGTTTTCACCTTCCCTGGGCATTGAATTATGGGTGTGGGCACTCGCGCATGCACAATAGCGCACAGGCATGCTCTTTCGGCACCCAAAGAAAAAAGGTTCACCATCACTACCCTAACTTATAATGTCAAATGGGGCTCAAGTAGCCATTTGAGAGTCTCCGGAGATGGGTTGCATACAAATCTAAATAATAATAATAATAATAATTTTACCTCTCGAATTGTGTGGCTCATTAGAGGTACAAAGCTCAGGTGTGAAGTGGGAGCAGGTGCGTTAAATTCCATGTTGTTTAATTCTCTTGATGATGGACTGGCCAAGCACGTCTCCAGACCTAAACCCTATTAAGCATCTGTGGGGCATTCTGAAACGGAAGGTGGAGGTGCACAAGGCTTCTAACTCCACCAGCTCCATGATGTCATAATGGAGGAGTAGAAGAGGATTCCAGTGACAACCTGTGAAGCTCTGGTGAACTCTATGCCCAAGCTTAAGGCAATGCTGGAAAATAATGGTGGCCACACAAAAGATTGTCACTTTGACCCCATTTGGACATTATCGCTTAAGGGTGTACTTACTTTTTTTGCCAGTTTCGAAATGGCCGTGTATTGCATTATTTTGAGGGGACAGCACATTTACACGTTATACAAGATGTATACTCACTACTTTACATTGTAGCCAAGTGTCATTTCTTCAGTGTTGTCACATCAAAAGATAAATATTTACAAAATGTGAGAGGGTATACTCACTTTTGAGTATAGGTACCATTGTAATTCTACTTGGATTTTTTGAAAGTGTGTTTCAGAGCACTGAATGATAACTGCAATACTATATAGGATCTCAACCTAAAAAAATCTGGGTAACATTACACATTTTCTCTGCTTTAAATGGCTAGAACTGTCTTAAAATACGTTGTATTTTTAAAAGATTTCAACCTCGATTCATAAATTGACATTTGAAAAGCAGAATTGGGAAATTAATAGTGACTTACTTGTATCATTTCCTTTGAGTGATGTCATACTTTCCACAAATTTCTAAGTACTGTACCAGCATATGTAAATATCCAAGCATCTGATGATAGAAATCAGTTTTCCCCCACATATTTCCCTATATTCAAGGATCCATATCATGAAAAACCATATCAAGGATTTTGTACATCTAAATATGTTTTTGCCTTGAGGTTGTTGCAATGTGGTCTGGTAGAGGAAATTAATATCAATCCATTGCTTTAGAGCAATGCTTTAGAGCAGAGGTCTCCAAATTGCTTTAGAGCAGAGGTCTCCAAACTTGGGAACTATGCTGGCTGGAGAATTCTGGGAGTTGAAGTCCACAAATCTTAAAGTTCCCAAGTTTGGAGACCCCTGCTTTAGAGTCACAGAGACCCTGATTGTTTTCAATGTGAAGGCATTCATCTGCTCCTTTGTGGGAAGGTGGAGTTTATTTGATTGATGTATCCGCAAGAACTGATGGGCTTAATGCAGTGGTTCTCAACCTGTGGGTCGCGACCCCTTTGGCAGTTGAATGACCCTTCACCTACGACTATCAGAAAACACATATTTCCAATGGTCTTAGTAACTGAGACTGCTCCTCTATCCGTCTCCGGGTGGGTCAACCCACATGCAAATTGACTACTGCTTTTAAAAAATATATCTGTACCATGGGAACTTCTGAGTATGCACAGAAGTCAGATTTCCTGCACTGCGCATACATCACCATCTGCAGGAGGAAGTGAAATGGCAGCAAGGTAAGCTAGAATCCATCCCTGAGTTTCCTAATAATGTTATTATTTTATGGTTGGGGGTCACCACAACATGAGGAATTGTATTGAAGGATGGCATTAGGAAGGTTGGGAATCGACAAGGACCTTGGCATTTTCCATGGGGACCCAATAGATATGTCAGTATTAGAAAGTGAGGACTTGGATTATATTGGCAATATGTGACCTCTTCTAATGCAGCAATCCTAGGGTGTGCTATGGATTGCTGAGATCAAGGGGGTGGAGTTATGCCCTTACCTGGATCATGCACATGGTCACTCATGCCCTCGTCGTTTTTTTGGTTGGATTACTGCAAAACGCTCTGCATGGGAGAATATTTGAAAGCTGCAGCTGGTGGGAACCTCTAGAGTTATATACCTTTATTGGTTACCAGTTTGCTTCCGAGTCCAATTCAAGGTGTTGGCTGTTACCTTTAAAGCCTTACATGGCACGGATCCAGGATATCTGAGGAGCCATCTCCCCCCAATGAGATAAGAACATGGGAAAAATATTTGGGACATCCTCATTAAAATAAGGGCAATGAAACATCAATATTCCTCTAACCTTATTACATCTGACTTGCTCAGCAAATCTCTTTAAGGTGTGACCAGGTCCCTTTTTGCATCTTAAGTAATTGAGCTAATGGGAATATTTCACGAAAATCTGAGATCAACCATCCCTTTAATTTCCTCTTGAATATTGGCTTCCTGGAACTTTTTTGTAGCTTATGGGTAGTACTCTACTTATAAACTGGTCACTTAGCAACTTTTCAAAGATATGACAGATCTCTCAAAGTGCCTCTTATTAGATTCCAAAGTTCCAATAGCTGCCAGTCCCCTGTGGTAACATGACTCCATATCAGGCAGTTGGCAACCAGCTCATTTGGAGCATTCTATGGTCACATGATCGCTTCTTACAATAGTTTTGCTGAAAACCAGAATTTACTCCTGATTTTCCTGAAAACCATTGGTTTGCCCATTGACTGCAGTTGTCACTTTACAATCATGGCGTTCACTTAGAAAAGGTAAAATCGTGTTAGTCAAGTAAGTTGACCTATTTTATGACCATTATAATGGCTGTGATGGGCAGACTCCATTATGATCATACGTCAAGGCTTGGTCTTGTTTCTTAATTAATTTCAACTGCATTGCAACTAGACATTCTCAGTTAACAAAGGTGGTCAGCTAGTAGTGTAAGAGTGGCTTGATCCGCTCTATAGCCATGGTGGCGAACCTATGGCACACGTGCCAGAGGTGGCATGCAGAGCCCTCTGCTGGTATGCATGCCATCGCTACAGGTCAGGCCCCCGTGGCATTTCTTTTGTGAGCTGTTTCCCTGCAAACAACAAGACAGAAGCTCACGAAAGATCTTACCTCTTGCAGCGCTGCTGGTGTTGGGATGGCCCGCCTCTCGCTGGCCAGCTGGTCTTCGGGTCTATGCTGTGTGTGCCCACATGTCCACGTATGCACATGTTTGTGCGTGTGGCTTCAAATTTGGCCACACACTTGTATGTAGTTTGGGCATTCGGTGTCTAAAAGGTTTGCCATTACTGCTCTATAGGCTTTGCAGCACCCAAATATATTCCATTATGGGTCAGATCCAGTGAAGGGCTACCAAAAGTTTTACTACCACACTGTGGATGTGGCTTATGTGGAACGCCCTGCATTTTCTTTCAACATCCTTTAGTGCAAATTGGGTGCTCTGGGGTGAAGCTCCATTTTTGCTATACCACTACGTACGTACGTCCCCTGTCCCCCCCGTCCAGGCAGTAGCCTACCCCTGGTCAGATCATATGTTTACAGAAACGGACAATGAAACAGAATGTTGAATATAAACAGCAACTGAATTGTAACTTAGTTAAAACAATATTGAAATACATTAACCAATTGTTCGTTAAAACATTTAATGTAAAAGGGAAATAAAAAAATCCACACTTTAAATTGGTGTTTCTTGACAGATTTTTTTTAATCCTGCATGTATTATTTCTATAAGGCAGACAATGTATCCAGTACTCATTTCCTATTTCCTCCAAAACAGCAACATTGAGGTGAGTTGGGCTGAGAGACAGAGTGACTGGCCCAAAGTCACCCACTAAGGTTTTTGCTGAGAAATACTAAGTAATGAGGATATGATAACATAGAAGACAATATCAATTATACACAATGGCTTTGATTCAGACTTATAGTTACAACAGTACCATGTAATGACTGAGCCCTTGTATTGATTCATTTTATTGATCTTAACATTGGAGTCAACCTAGTTTGTACAATTAGAAAATCCTTAAAAAGTCTGATGTAAAAAAATTAACTTAAATGACATTTTACAAAAAGTTTTCTGTAAAAAAACTGCATGTTCAGAAAGCGTTCAAAAATTACAAATATACAAAATGATGCTTTAAAATAGTCTTATATAAACTATGGGTGTTCCTTAGTACAAATAAGTCATTAAAATGCAACAATAATATAAATAAATTTAAATAAATGCCTCTCAATGAATCTTGGCAGTAATATACTGAAATACACTAAATAGTCAACCATGTGTACAAAATGTACATAACATTAATACAAACCTGGAACACATTATTTATAATGTAATATAAAATTATCAATTAGATTGCCTGGGAGACAAATCTAACAACAGTAATGGGACTGTGAGCCAAATCTTGCTACAGTCCCCCAGTTAGTAAAATAAACTCAGATGTGGCTTCCTGAACAAGAAGTTACTGGAGTGGCTCAAAATTCACTGTTTAAAACTTCCATAGAAAGTAACTATTGTTTTCTTCAATGAATGTCATAAAATAATAACTTTATGCAAGGTTAGTTTGCATAAAATAAAAAGCAGCTTATTGTTTATCAGTTTACCTTTCCCAAAATCATCAATATAACTTCCAAAATGAATCAATGGAAGTTTGTAATTGATGGGAGAAACTGCACAAAGCTCCTAAAAATAATTTAAAACGTCAATTTCAAATAAAACCAAGGAAAAAAGCAAAAGGGCAGTAGAGAAATGAAGCCAACCACAACAGTTACAGAAATTCAGTAGACCCCATTATAATAGTGTTTACTTCTGCTATGAAACTGTTGCTGTTACATTGGTGCTTCTGAAAACTGTTGTCTTTGTTCCAATGCTTGTTGACTTAGCAGTTGTTGTCGTTTTTGCAGAAATTGTACAACTTCAGGACTTCTCAGAAGTGACTAGATAAAAACAAGAATGTAAGTCCTCCTATTCTAATCCTGGAACTGCATTAAATACTGCATTAAAGAATCAACACATGGCCACATTAGACCCATTGTGTTCAGTGGGACAAACCAATTAAATAAAAAATATTTACCCATTAGCTAAGCTTTCCCCCCCTCATTTTAAATAGTTTGCCCTTATTTAGATCTCATATAATTATGAATTTAAGGGTTCCTGGGACACACTATGATCTGGATAAGCTTTATTCTATTTTATAGTTCAAGAGTTAACTATCCCTCATCTCTTCCAAGATACAAACAGTGATTTAAAACCCACAAAATTTGGGGGGCACATAATCTCTACTGCTACTCTAATGTCCATCTTCCTCCATTTCCATGCTGGGGGATGAGTTACAGAATGGCAGAAACAAATTATGAATAAACTTCCCAAGCCGGATTTTCATTGGTACCAATCCTGTTTACACCCGTGTCCTTGTTTTTGTTGGGACTACGACTAACTGAGAGGATTATAAAAACAACAGGCAACAATGGTAAGTCATGCATTGCTGCTGCAGAAAAATGAGTCATTTTAATTAGGAAAGAGAAAAAAATGAGTCATTTTAATTAGGAAATGGGACTGAGTCATTTATGTTTTGTAAATGGTCAACAACCATCTGAGAAACTGTTACCTTCCCTGCTTTCTCTTTGCCTTAGAAGTTTCAGCTTTTCCAATTTGAACAGAACATTTACAGAATGTATTAGGTTATTGACTGACAGGAGTTGAGTGTATCGTGATACCTTGTCTTACGAACTTATTTGGTTTCAGGATGAGGTTTGTAAGGTGAAAAGTTCGTAAGACGAAACATTTTTTCCCATAGGAATCAATGGAAAAACGATTAATGCGTACAAGCCCAAAATTCACCCCTTTTGCCAGCCGAAGTGCCCGTTTTTGTACTGGTGGGATTCCCCTGAGGCTCCCCTCCACGGGAAACCCCACCTCCGGATTTTGCGATGCTGCAGGGGAATCCCAGTCGGGGAATCCCACCAGCGCGAAAACGGGTGCTTTGGCTGGCAACGGTAGTCCAGAGATGGGGTTTCCCAGCGAGGGAAGCCTCAGCGAAATTGCAGCATCGCAAATGCGGCGGGTTCGTAAGGTGAAAATAGTTTGGAAGAAGAGGCAAAAAAATCTTAAACCCCGAGTTTGTATCTCAAAAGGTTCGTATGACGAGGGGTTCATAAGATGAGGTATCACTGTATATAGTTCAGCAACATTGGAAACCTGTAACTTTCAGGAACAACAACCTGCCTAGCCAGCAGTAAGTAGCAAAGGTTAAAAGTTACAGTGCAATAACATCCTGAAACTCAGGGTTTCTCAATTTTGGGCTAACAGTACATCACAAATATGGGTCTTATTTTAAAAGTTCTTATGAAAGAAATATAGCAGAATAGTTTTACTCTGTTTTACTAGAATATTCATCTCATAAAATAGCTTGTTAGAAATTATTCATAGTACTTACCAGCCTTTTCTGATTTAGCACCTGTTCCAAAAGTGTAGGTTTTGCAGGCCGATCTCCGATATTACCTGTTCTTTGCTTTGATACAGAAACGGAAGTTTCAGTGCAATCCTTAGCATATACACAAACACAAAAAAGAGGAAAAGTAAATTGTATTTGTTCCATCAGAAAAACATCAACATTTCTATAAGTGAACCACTTATTATTTGACTATTTCATTTCTCTCTATAGTAAAACATATTTTGAAAATAGAGCCAAATGAGTTTTCTTTATGAAGCAAGTAATAGTCTACCGAGTTTATGGAGAGGGGCGGCATACAAATCTAATACATAAATAACATAGAAGAATAGATACATGGCATAACTTTAGCTATAGCCTAATTTCAGACTTTGAAAATAAATATTAGAAACTAAGAGTTAATCTCTAGTAAAGATAAGTATCAAAGGATTCTTCCATGGGATATATTTTATACTTTAATCATCTGAAATCTATTTTAATTTTAAAGTCAGAAATATTTCTGAGAAATTAGGAAACACTGTAAATGTAAGAATCCTACATAATTATTTTTGTAAATAGCTTCTGCTCTAGCAGTGAGGCTGTAACTGCACTGACATATTCCATTATGAAACTTGATTGAAATTTGTTTTTAAAAAATTCTTATACAGTACTGATATCCCTGGCTTGTAAATTCACAAGTGAATGAAAGTTTTCCCAAGTGTTAAAAAATCAGACAAGTTTCATTTAAAAATTAACTTGAAAGCAATCGGAAACTGCAAGCTTCAACTAGAACTATTTTCTTGTTCATCCAGATGAGTGCTAAATGTTTCATCATAGGCAACTGAATAATAATAGTTGTGAGCTACCCATAATAGCCCCACTCTATGTAACATAGAGTGATGTGAATTTTGGATATAATAATTAAAGTACCCATATCAGTTCTGGTGATTTTTTTCTGGTTTATGTGCCAAAAGAGTGTGTGTATGTGTGCCAGCACGCACACACATGCCCACACCCATTCCCTCCCCCCTCAAGCATGAGCACCTACCTATGCTGCCCCTGCATATGCACAAAATCCCCTCTATTCCCGCACATGTGCACAGGCCTCACTGAAGCCTGGGATGATGAAAAAATGGCCAAATAGACAAACCAGAAGTTCGGAAAAGAGACTTCCAGTTTGGCTGTTGTGCTGTTTTTCGTACTCCGAAGCTTTCAGGGAAGCTTCCTGAAGCCCTGGAGTGAGCTTCAGGGAAGATTACCTTACTTGGGGGTGGGGGTGGGCGCAAAACGGCCTTCGCCAAGGCCAAAAATCAGCTGGCTAGTGTGTGCATGTGCTCTGGAGATGACAAAGGGCAACATCTTGTGTGCCTTCTGATATGACTCCGCATGCCGCCTGTGACACACATGCCATAGGTTCGCCATCACAGATCTATGTTGTTGAAAACTAACATAAGCTATTGCACCAGTTGAAACAAAGCGGAATTGCATTATGTACCTGAATAGCAGCACCAATATCACAATCAACAAACCTGGTGGATTAGTTTGGCTCTGATGGTAAAGAAATAAATGATATTGCAACAACAGCCTACAGGCTGCCATTTAGAAAAAGATGGTATATATTTTAAACTATACAGGATTCCTTCCAGGAACTTCTGGACCATCACTACAGTGTTAAATGGAACAGACAGGAAGCGACAGGCGGGGGTTGTTACTTACTGCTGGTACAGGTGTGATGTACGGGCAGCTTCAGGTCGCATGCGCAGAAGCAAAATATTGTTGAAATCTCTCTCATGCACATCCTCTCACAAGATGTTGCTTCCTGTGCATGCACAGAAGCAAAATCGCGCTGGGACGCACACGCGCAGCAGCAACCCAGAGCTGTGCATGCAGCTCCATTTTTGCTACTGGTGTGCAGTGTGGTGCGTACCGGGTAGCAACCTGAAACTGGGAAGTGATATCTAAAATAGGTTTTCCTTGCTGTAAATTGCTTTCAAAAATCATGCCTGTAAATACGGGAGAGGGGGGGGGGGAGAAGGGGTTATGGTTTACTGAAGAACCCACTTTCTGGTCTAGCCAGCCTGGGTAATCAATTGGCCTAACACCATAGCAGTGAAGGACTCCCTGTCACCGGTGCTACAGGTGCACTCCCGCTAACCAGCCTGGGCATGTGTGCACACCAGCATGTGATTCCGCTTCTGTGCATGTCTGGAGACCCCTGGCATAAAGAAGCCTATGGTGCAACATGCAGGGAAGCAAAAAAAACCCACCAAAAATAGGCAAAATCTCACATGCGCGAAATTTCATTTCCTGCGCATGCACAGAAGCTGAATCTCTTGCGGGCGTGCATATACACACGTCGGGGATGTGGAGATGGGTGCACATCTCCATTTTTCCTACCGGGACTGCATACCAGACCGTCCATGCAGCAGCCCATTACTGCCACCATGTCAGAAATAAGTGTATTTCTGGAGGTAATATTAGAATGCAAGCAAATGGTTTGTAACCATGGGAAAGGCTAATGTAAGCTATAATCAGTATGTAATCATGGGTTTGCTTAAATGTGCTGCAACCTGATTGGCTGTAAATAATAATAATAATAATAATAATGCTAGATTTCATATTTCATCAGCAGTCGGGCGCTTCCCAAGCACCTAGGATGTGTGATGTATAATAATAATAATAATAATAATAATAATAATAATAATAATAATAATAATAATAATAATTTTTAAAAAAATTAGATCTGTATGCCGCCCCTCTACCAGGACTAGGGGCAACACTCTTGCATGGGTGTGGTTAGTTAGAGTGGTTTGGTATAGAGTGGCTTTGTGCTGGGTGGTTTGTAGTTAGTGGTAGTTTATTTAGAGAAGCAGTTTGATAAAAGAGAAGTAGATTTAGATTTAATTGGATTTGTATGCCGCCCCTCTCCGAAAATATAAAAAAATATTTTTACAAGAAAGCCTGCTGCTGTGTTTCATTGAAGAAGACTTCAATTAAGTATACTGTAGTGGTTAACTGTGGCTACTTGGTGACTTAACTTCCGCCGGCGCCAAAACTCTCCCCCAACACACCATAGGCCTCCTTATGCCAGGGGCCTCAAGACCAAGCGTGGCCACTTTGAGGCTTGTGGAATTCTGGAAGTCGAAGTCCACAAGCCTCAAAGCGGCCAACCTCGGAGACCCCCTGCTTTATGCCGTTAAACCCAAGAACTGACCGTTCCTCCGCCTTACCTCAATACGCCCACCGCTCCCCGAAAGGGCAGCTCCGGCCGCCGCCGCCGCCGCCGCCGCCACAACCGCGGTAGCCGAGCAGGGGGTGTTCCCTCCTCCTCCTCCGCCTGTCCCCCCGCCGCCGCCGCCGCCACTTCCGAGGGCCTGGTCGCTCTTCTTGCGCTTGTACTTATCCTTATACATCTTGTTGCGGTGCCTCTTGCACATCCACGGCTTGCGCTGCTTGGCCACTTGGGTGGTGGTCTCGTTGCAACCCTCGTAGGTGCAGTTTTTGCAGCCTCCTCCTCCTCCCCCCGACTGGGCGCCGCTCTCATCCTCGTCGTCCAGATCTTCCAGGCCGCCGACTGGACTACACGCCCCGTCCGCGCCCGTGGCGGCCCCGGCGCCGGCTTCGCCGTCCCCTTCGGCGTCTCCCGCGGGGCCCAGCTCGTAAAAGAGCATGAGGCCGCCTTGGGCCGATGGCGCCTTGGAGACCGCCTGCGCGGGCTGCACCACGTGAGGCTGCAGCATAGCGCCCACCGCCTCTCCGTCCCCGCCGCAGGGCTGCATCACCAGCAAGGTGAGCGACTGCGGCGGGGATGGGGAAGGGGAGGAGGAGGAGGAGAAAGCGGCCGAGCTGCCGCTCGTGTTGCCCGGGGCCTCCGTCCTGCCCGAACGTTTCACAGCCAGGCCCACAAAGGCCACGGCTGCCACAGCAACGGCAAACTGAAAAAGACGCGAGCGTAATGACAGCTCGCCAGTTAAAGCGCAGGCGCGACGGCGGGCGCGCGTCACTTCCGCTTCTCCATACCGGATATCGGAGGGGGCGGGGCAGCACAAGCTCAAAAGTTCGCGGCGGATTGTCGCGTTGGTGACTTCGTTGATTGAGCGAGGCGCGTCGGATCCTGCCCGCGTGACCGCATGGGAAGCTCCAAGTGACAAAGCCATCGGCGGACTGCCTTCATTAGCGTTGCTCAGAATCTTTTCTTACCTTTTTTAAAAATCCATAAACTGTAGTAAATTTGGATTTTTTAAAAAAAATCTTTATCAATTTTTAAACAATTTCTTTTAAAAAATTACAATCATCCTTTTAGTATGTCTGCATTGTTACATTAAAAAAAAGAAAGTTTCATATTTATTTATCATCACGGCACTCTTACATAAACCTTATTCTTTTAATATACACTGCTCAAAAAAAAAAAAGAACACTCAAAAAACACATCCTAGATCTGAATAAATGAAATATTCTCATTGAATACTTTGTTCTGTACAAAGTTGAATGTGCTGACAACAAAATGAAATTGATTGTCAATTTCTGTGAAATCAAGCTTCCTAAATGGACATATTGATTTCACAGAAGTTTGATTTACTTGGAGTTATATTCTGTTGTTTAAAGCAGTGTTTTTCAACCAGTGTGCCGTGGCACACTAGTGTGCCGCGAGACATGGTCAGGTGTGCCGCGAAGCTCAGCAAGAGAGAGAAAGAGAAAAAAAGCAAGACAGAGAGAGAGAGAAAGAGAGAGAAAGCAAGACAGAGAGAAAGAAAGAGAGAAAGAAAGCAAGAGAGAGAGAGAAAGAGAGAGAGAGAGAGAAAGCAAGAGAGAGAAAGAGGCAGGGAAGGAGGGAGAGATAGAAAGAGAGCAAAAAAGAGAGTAAGGAAGGAAGTGAGAAAGAAAGGGATGGACAGAGAGGGGGAGGAAGGAAGAGAGAGAAAGAGGGAGAGAAATAGAGTGAAAGGGAGGAAGAGAGATAATTTTTTTGTCCAAACTTTTTTTAGCCCCCGCACTCCCCCCCCCCCGCTCAATGTGCCCCATGATTTTGTATATGTAAAAAATGTGCCGCAGCTCAAAAAAGGTTGAAAATCACTGGTTTAAAGTGTTCCCTTTATTTTTTTGAGCAGTAATCATTTCTTTTTACATACTCTGTTTTTAACAGCTGGACTGAGCAATATGTGTCCCATGTATGCTATACAGTATTAAACTTCAACGTCCAAAATATTCTTTAAATAAATATATACATATATATATAGTGAACTCCATCAAGTGAAGTCCGTGGTCAATTTTGGGAGGTATCAAATTGTTTGAAACAGTTGTATTGTTTGAAACTGGAATAGGGGAATATCCAATTAAAACTTTTGATAACAGAGTTTGGTACAAATGTCTAAAATTTATGAACTGCTGTGCAGATCAGAGTAGCTTTTAGATTACTCTAAATCTAATCAGTCATTTTATAAACAATGAGACCGTCCTATTGTCCTCTTTTATCATTATTTTTTACTTATGTTTATACATGCTACTACTATTCGATACATGTTTGACAAATAAAATAACAATAAACAAATGTGTGTTTCAAAGATGGGAAAAAAGAATGTTGGTAAAGAAGATATTTAACAATACCACTGTAATGAAAAGTTGGATATTCTATAGCTAATAGCCATAAGAAACATATTAAGCAAGTTTCTTGGGATCCTAAGATGTGAGTACTAAATATAATAATATCTACATTTACTGAAGATCTCAAGAGAATATAAATCTGATAAATAAATAAAAATAAAATATTTTAAAGGGCGACTAACAAGTTGATAATATTGGAAGTAAAAATTGTGTGAGGGGACATTTATTGATGCATTTTCCCTACTTTAAGATCTAGACATTTGTCAATATTTAATACAGTAATAATAATTTATTTAATAATTTAATAGACATCAAGTCAGGTGGCATATACATTTAATAATTAGTTATGCTTATTCTGCAATATTCAATACACATGATTTCTAGTAATTACCAAAGAGAAATAGAATAAAAACATAAAAGACAAATAATATAAGCAGCCATGAAGCAGTAAGTCTACTGGTTGCTGTTCATTTTCCAGAGACTTCCCTGGCATTAAAGGTTTTTGGAAGACTAACAATGAGAGTGCCACTCTAATCTCAAGTGGGATGGTATTCTCAAAAGAGGGGCTGCAACAGAAAAACATAACTGTTACAAGCATTCATTCAATGATTCTTCAAGGTTAAGGGGTTGAATAAGAGGGATTTACAACTGTTTGCAAAGTTGGGACCCACTGAGTGTCTCCACAATCACACAGTAAAATGAATTGGGGGCTTGGCTACTGCTTACAATTTCAATGGTTGCAGCATTCCGCAGTCACATAATTGCCATTTGTGACCTCCCCTGCTAGTTTCTAACAAATATAATCAATAGGGAAGGCAGAAGATTGCAAGTCAACCTTGCAGTTTTTCCATACACCTATCAGCACTCCATAGTGTTTGCCTGCAGCACCTGCGCATTTTCCATAGCAATTGCCCACAATGCCTACCTGCTCACAGCTCTCAGCTGTTTGTCAGGAATTCCTGCATCTTCCATGTAGTCACTTGAGGTCCTCAGTTAACAAGTTTTATTTATTTATTTTATTTTTTATTTATTTGTTTTGTCCAATACACAATAATACACAAGGAGGGTTATAGAGGCTATAATCAGGTAGAATGTATTAAAGGGGGAATAGAGGAGAAAATAAAGGAGTAAAATATAACTATGAGAGAATAGCAGGAAAAGATATAGGGATAGAAGAGAAGATATAGGAGATATAGGAGAGACAATAGGACAGGGGACAGTAGGCACTCTGGTGCACTTATGTATGCCCCTTACTGACCTCTTAGGAACTTGGAGAGATCAACCATGGATAGTCTAAGAGTAAAGTGTTGGGGGTTAGGGGATGATACTACAGAGTCCAATAGTGAATTCCACGCTTCGACAACTCGATTACTAAAGTCGTATTTTTTACAGTCTAGTTTGGAGCAGTTAATATTAAGCTTGTATCTGTTGTGGGCTCTTGTGTTGTTGTAGTTGAAGCTGAAGTAGTCTTTGACAGGCAGGACGTTGCAGCATATGATCTTGTGGGCAATACTTAGATCATGTTTGAGGCATCTTAGTTCTAAGATTTCTAGACCCAGGATTGTAAGTCTAGTTTCGTAGGGTGTTCTCTTACGGGTAGAGGAGTGAAGAGCTCTTCTGGTGAAGTATCTCTGGACATTTTCAAGGGTATTAATGTCAGAAATGAGGTATGGGTTCCAAGCAGATGAGCTATATTCTAGGATGGGTCTGGCAAAAGTTTTATAAGCTCTGGTAAGTAGTGTGAGATTGCCAGAGCAGAAGCTATGTAGGATTAGATTAACAACTCTTAAAGTTGTACAGCCTTAAGGTTACATCGGTAACAGAGACTGCAAGGATTGTGACCCAGTTGCGTGATATTGTCTTGAAATCATTGAGACTGTGTTGCTATAGTCAAATCTGAAGTCAAATCTGTCATGCCTTGAATCAGCTGGAGTTGTGGTGCCTTTGTTGAAGCCATCAAAGCCAAACTGCCTTCCCAATGACCTGGAGTATGGGGAGTTGTGGTTCCTTTTGTTTGGCTTGCAATTGGCAGTTGCTGTTACCCTGCTTGTTCTTGGAGTTCACTGATTCCTTGCTGTCATCTACTGGAAGTCCCTTGACTCTCCTTGCCGTTGTCCTATCTGGAGTTCTTAATTCACCTTACTGCCATTGCCCTCGGGCCTTAGTCATGGAAGAGAGTGTGGCTTGTCTCGCACCCATTACTTTTGTTACATGAGGTTAGTATTTTCTGGAGAGGTCATCGAAACTGAGTATAAAGACAGCACCTGCAGAGTTGGGTCATGCAGAATGGGGGATTACTATGTGGTTGCCTGTGTGTAATGAACATACTTAACCCTGCTCGTACTATTTGTGTGTATGTGTGTACTGGGACAGGACATCAATATTTATTGCTTGCTAGTCCCAATGAGCAAAGGAAAACATAACTGTTATAGGTACTTAAGATTATAATCAAAATATTCAAAGGAGGAACAGTTACCGTGAACGGAGAAGAACCCAAATAACCTATGGCAGCAAAAAAAGTTAGAAAACAAGAAAGAATATAAAATATCTTTAAAAATGATAGTATATTTAGTTAGAAATAGCAACCAAATATGAAGCAGGCTCACAGATTTGAATCAATCTGACCCTGCAACAGAGCCACCAGATATTGGGCAAATACACTGCTCAAAAAAATAAAGGGAACACTTCAACAACACAATATAACTCCAAGTAAATTAAACTTCTGTGAAATCAAACTGTCCACTTAGGAAGCAACACTGATTGACAATCAATTTCACATGCGGTTGTGCACATTCAACAAAGTATTCAATGAGAATATTTCATTCATTCAGATCTAAGATGTGCTATTTGAGTGTTCCCTTTATTTTTTTGAGCAGTATATAACCAGTTCATATGAACGGGTGGCTCAATCTCCTCTTGAGCACCTCTCATTTAAAAATAAAAAATAATTATATACCATTAGATGGGAAGAAAAGGCAGACAATTAGCATTTGTGAAAGAAATGTTGATAATTATATACCAAGGTGGCAATTGTTATTAAAATTGCTTCCATCTGTTCCCTTTGGTGCTAACTGTAAAACTAGAACTTTGAATAATGATAGTTAATTATTTTCTTTTTAAAGAAATAAAACATAGAAACATAGAAGTCTGACGGCAGAAAAAGACCTCCTGGTCCATCTAGTCTGCCCTTATACTATTTTCTGTATTTTATCTTAGGATGGATATGTGTTTATCCCAGGCATGTTTAAATTCAGTTACTGTGGATTTATCAACCATGTCTGCTGGAAGTTTGTTCCAAGGATCTACTACTCTTTCAGTAAAATAATATTTTCTCATGTTGCTTTTGATCTTTCCCCCAACTAACTTCAGATTGTGTCCCCTTGTTCTTGTTCTTGTGTTCTTGCTGGTGGGCATGCACTAAAATTGGTACTATAATATTTGTCCAGCTATACTAGTGCTTTAACAACAGCCCATTCACACTGATGAAATATTCCCCATTTTTAGGATTTATTGAAAAATATGAGATGGTTAAAAGATGCTTCATAATATTTTACCTTGTACATTAGTTCATTTTGTTTAGTGTAAGAAAACAATACATACTATTGACTTCATTGGCTGAATTTCTCTCTTTTTTTGTTTATGTTTTCCATTTGGTTAAAGACAAGTTATCTGTACATTTTTAGAAGTTTAATATGAAGCCGTATCATTGGGCTCCAGCTACCCACTCTGGATGACATCTTCACATCTCGCTGTTCTAGGAAGGTGCATACCATTCTCAAAGACTCTTCTCATCCTGCTTTGAACTGTTGCCTTCTGGCAGAAGATACAGAATAACTAGAACTCGGACCACACATTTCCTGAATAGTTTTTATCCCAGAGCTATACTCGCACTTAACAACGAACTAAAGGGTCACCATCAGTGAACTGTTGGACAATATTACTCGGTTTGTCATGTAGATGGTTGAGCGGCTCAGGGTGGGGAATTTGTAGTGGGTGGGACATTTTATTTTATTTTTTATTCTATTTTAAAATTTACCTTTTCTGATTTTATGTATGGTGGGACTGGTCTCTGGGTGTTACATGACTTTCGTTGCCAATGACAATTCGTTGTTTTGACAATGACAATAAATTTTTTATTATTATTATTATTATTATTATTATTATTATTATTATTATATGCAAATGTTTAACTTGTGGTGAAATGGTTTCTTCAGGACCTACTTTATTGTCAAATTTTAACTCCAGTTTAAAGTATGAATGTGTGTTGTGTGCGGTGTGTATAAGTAATTTGACTGTGGTAACATCACATGAACATTCCTAATATGGACCTATTCAACATACCTAGGAATCCAAACAAAAGATTTTCAGGGTCCTATAGTTTTCCTAGGATTGTGAAAGATGCACAGTCACAAACCATCTTTTTTATAATTCTATTATTATTATTATTTTTAAAAAATGAAATTCAGAAACTTGTGAATAAATCCTACTCAATCAGCCAAACATATCACCAAATAAACATGAAAAGCTCTGATAATGAAACTCAAGGAACACAGTAAAAAATGATTAAGATAAAAATAAATTTACAAAAAGAAACCCGATGACAAGAGGGACAGCAACCATCCTTAGAATAGACAACGAAGACCTTGATGTGATAGATAGATTCTGCTTTTTTAGGATTGACTATCCATAGTAAAGGAACTGACAACCAAGAATACACCAGAGATTAATACTTGATAGGATAGCAATGAAAGTCATGGAAAAGATATTGAGATCCCATGATGTGCCGATGCTTATAAAGATCAGAGTCAATCAGAAAATGGCTTTTCCTATGGTGCTGTATGAAAGTAAGATGTGGTTTTTGAAAGAAGATACATTATTGATGGTTTTAAACTTTGGTGTTAGAGATAACTGCTGAGAATATGACTAGCCAAGAAAAACAAACAAATGAATTACAGTATATCAGTCCAAAATTCTCAGTCAAAATATTTTCAAATGGCTTGAATTATCATATTTTGGATACATTATATTAAGATCCTGTTCCGTTCTGAAGACCATAGTGCAATAGAAGAACATGACCAGCAGGATGGTGAGTGTACTTAGTCACAACAGCGATGGGTGCATTATTGGCAGACCTGAAAGATCTAATAAGATAAAGATCCTCCTGGATAAATCTGTCTTAAGGAGTTGCTAAAAGTCTAGACTGGCTTTACAGTCCATAAGCAGTCAAACATAAAGAGAAGATCAAACAGCACACCTGTGGCTAGAAATTCCAGTTATGATTATGTTCTGCTCTAGGGTGTTTATTCTCAAAATTATGTTTTGTGATTATGTAACCCTTATATGAAAGGGGTTCTGGAATGCAGCTGCCACCAACAGGATGTTCTTATGAATATTTCAATGATTGCTTATTCTGATGGTAGATCATAATCATTCACTCTTAGCTTTTCTTTTAAGTGCCTCAGTAGGATATGATATGATTCTGCTGAGATTATTTGTAATATCATGGAAAATTAAAATTGTCTCCTTAAATATTCATCTCACGCACAGACGATAGCCTCTCGTTTCATAGGCAAGGAAATGCTTCTAAGCCAATACTTAACCCTCAGAAGACTTGTTTTCTTCCAAATCCTTTGCTGGATCAAACCTTTCATTATCAAAAGCAGTCTGTTTCACTGCCATTGAACATCCCAAGATTCTGAACGAATGTCACAGTTGAGTCAAGTCAAATTAGTTGCTGATTGGACACAGATTGATAAATAGAGACTTAAAGGATTAGCTCAGGTTTTGTTTTTATTCTAGCAATTCAGAAATAAATGGATGTACTCAAGGTGGCATGTGGCAGGTTACCATCTAAATACGGGGAGAAGACAGTAGCAACTAATAATTTTTAAGTAGAAGAATTTGTTCCTAATTAAGCTTAACATCAGAGGATGTTTCCCATCAGAGGATGCAAAAAAATACACATATCTCTTCAATAAGTCTATACTGGTACAGTGGTACCTCTACTTAGGAACGCCTCTACTTAAGAACTTTTCTAGATAAGAGCTGGGTGTTCAAGATTTTTTTTGCCTCTTCTTAAGAGCCATTTTCTACTTAAGAACCCAAGCCCGGAAAAATTTCCCAAGAAATTTGAGAGAGGCACGAAGTCCGGCCAGTTTCCTGCCATTCCCCCTTTAATCTCAGCAATCTCTGGCTTTTCCGGGCTGCCAGAGGAGCTTTCGGTGGCACTTAAAGAGGCTTTGGCAGCCCAGAGCAAACAGAGCATTTTCCTTTCTCTGGGCACTTAGAGAGAGAATAAACCACTTCACTATGGTTCCTCCCATACACACCTGGCACGAGGTTGCCTCCCGGAGCATCTGGGCACAGAAAGGCAAAAGGGGGTGCTTTGCCCCAGCTAGATCAACTTGGCTTCAGCCAATTCGAGGAGTCAACACAGTGAAGCAAAGGCACCAACTACAAAGCAAACGACGAGAGGAGAGCCCTTCAGCGTGGGAAGGAAGAGGCAGCAGCAGCAGCTGCATTTCGGTCAAAGGAGCGAGAGGTTCCCCCCTCTCACCCGCCTAGGTTTCTCTCTCTGGTGCAATGTATGGGAGGCAGCCTCGCACTGGGTGTATGGGAGGCGCATGCTCCTCCTTGCCGCCTCAGAGTCCCTCTTTTTTTTTAGCCTTAAAGTTTTGGGGTTTTTTGATTCCCCTCACCTCATCTTCTTCCTTCAGCAGCGACTGTCCTCCTCCTCTTCTTCCTCCTCCTCCTCCCACCCAAATTCCAAACTTTTATTTCTTTCCTAATGGGTTTGCACGCATTACATTTGCTTTTACATTGATTCCTATGGGAAAAATTGTTTCTACTTAAGAACGTTTCTACTTAAGAACCTGATCACAGAACGAATTAAGTTGACCTATAAAGCCCTTCATGGCATCGGACCAGAATATCTCCGGGACTGCCTTCTGCCGCATGAATCCCAGCGATCGATTAGGTCCCAAAGAGTTGGCCTTCTCCGGGTCCCGTCGACTAAACAATGTCATTTGGCGGGTCCCAGGGGAAGAGCCTTCTCTGTGGCGGCCCCGACCCTCTGGAACCAACTCCCCCCTGAGATTAGAACTGCCCCCACCCTCCTTGCCTTTCGCAAACTCCTTAAAACCCACCTCTGCCATCAGGCATGGGGGAACTGAAATATCTTCCCCAGGCCTATACTGTTTATGTATGGTATGTTGTGTGCATGTTTTTTAAATTATGGGTTTTTAGCTTTCTAATTATTGAATTTGTATTACATATTGTTTTCTGTTGCTGTTGTGAGCCGCCCCGAGTCTGCGGAGAGGGGCGGCATACAAATTTAATAAATAAATAAATAAAGCTACCTTGAGCTCTGGGAAGAGAATGAGATGCAACACTCAAGACAACATTATGATGTCTTTTTAATGTTCCTTATGTTATAATGAACTTCCATAGGGTCCTTTAGTGACTCTTTTATAATGTACATCTACTATTGGGGTATAATTTAATTTAATTTAATTCATTTGACTTCTATGCTGCCCAATCCCTTGGGGCTCAGGGCAGCTTACAACAATAAAAATGTGACACAATGTTACAAAAGTCAAATACTAATTAATAAAAACAATAAAACCCCATTATAAAACAGTAGAACCCCGTTATAAAACCATAACCAACTATCCAATCAAATACCCATACATAACAAATCAGTCACAATTTGGCCGTGAATAGATGTTACATTCACGGCTCCCAAGCCTGCTGGCAGAGCCAGGTCTTTTTTTATTTATTTATTTATTTATTTATTTATTTATTTATTTATTTATTTATTTATTTATTTATTTATTTATTTATTTTATTTGATTTGATTTGATTTGATTTGATTTGATTTGGATTTGATTTGTATGCCGCCCCTCTCCGTAGACTTGGGGCGGCTCACAACATGTAATAAAACAATTCACAACAAGTCTAATAAATTTAAAAAATTAAAAAAACCCATTATTAAACCAGACACACACACAGACATACCATACATAAATTGTATAGGCCCGGGGGAGGGGGGGAATGCCTCAATTCCCCCATGCCTGACGGCAGAGGTCAGTTTTAAGGAGTTTACAGAAGGCAAGGAGGGTGGGGGCAGTTCTAATCTCCGGGGGGATCTGGTTCCAGAGAGTTGGGGCCGCCACAGAGAAGGCTCTTCCCCTGGGACCCGCCAGACGACATTGTTTACTCGACGGGACCCGGAGAAGGCCAACTCTGTGGGACCTAATCGGTCGCTGGGATTCGTGTGGCAGAAGGCGGTTCCGGAGATATTCTGGTCCGATGCCATGAAGGGCTTTATAAGTCATAACCAACACCTTGAATTGTGACCGGAAATTGATCAGCAACCAATGCAGACTGTGGAGTGTTGGTGTAACATGGGTATACCTAGGGAAGCCCATGATTGCTCTTGCAGCTGCATTCTGCATGATCTGAAGTTTCTGAACACTTTTCAAAGGTAGCCCCATGTAGAGAGCATTACAGTAGTCGAATCTCGAAGTGATGAGGGCATGAATGATTGTGAGCAGTGAGTCCCGGTCCAAATAGAGCCGCAACTAGTGCACCAGGCAAACCTGGGCAAACATCCCCCTCGCCACAGCTGAAAGATGTTTCTCTAATGTGCGCTGTGGATCGAGGACGCCCAAGTTGCGGACCCTCTCTGAGGGGGGTCAGTGATTCCCCCCCCCTAGGGTAATGGACAGATGGAATTGCCCTTGGGAGGCAGAACCCACAGCCACTCCGTCTTATCCGGGTTGAGTTTGAGTCTGTTGTCTTATAACCCTGATGTAAGGCTGTCTTGAATGAGAATATAATTAAATGCAAATAATATAAAACGAAAGAGAAGTGGTTGAGCAGCAGCAAAATGAGTGGACTCATTGCATGGTGCTGGGTGACCTCAAAGACCTGATTTGGGACAGATTGTCATGGAGAGAATCTACAGGATCTAGAGGTCAGAATAATAGTTTTGATAGCACTAGTGACATTTGTTTGCATATTTTCAGGAGAGCAAACTGTTATTTCAGCTTCACTAAATATAAATGAGAAAGCAATGCATGAGGGAAATCATGACATTTGTAAATAGAGATGAAAACATTTGTATCTACTGCAGATTTTGATAAAAAAAATTCATTTGCCATATGTTGCCCTCCTCTGACAGGATTTGGGGCAGCTGATTAACCTTGCAGCAGTTGAAAAAAAATTACATGAATATAGGAGATATAGGAGAGCATGTTATCTCTCCTATATTATAGAAACATAGAAGATTGACGGCAGAAAAAGACCTCCTAGTCCATCTAGTCTGCCTTGAGCCAGGGAATTTATTTATTTTGTTTTTATGTACAGTGGTACCTCATCATACGAACTTAATTGGTTCCAGGAGGAGGTTCGTAAGGTGAAAAGTTCGTAAGATGAAACAATGTTTCCCATAGGAATGAATGTAAAAGCAAATAATGCGTGCAAATCCTTCAGGAAAATCCCAAACTTTAGAAGGGAGGCGAACAGAGGGCAGGGAGGAGCAGCTAAAGGGGGCGGGTGGAAGAAGCAAGGCTAGGCTAAAGGGTGAGTGGGAAGGAAGAAAGGCAAGGGGGGGGCGCCCCTCCATTTTCTTTCTTCAAAAGACACCGTTTCAGTGCCTCTGCAAGCAAGCTGTTCTCTGCAAAATCTTCCTTCCTCCAAGCCGCCCCTCCCTTTTCTTTCTTCAAAAGACACCCTTTCAGTGCCTCTGCATGCAAGCTGTTCTCTGCAAAATCTTTCCTTCTCCAAGCTGCCCCTCCTTTTTCTTTCTTCAAAAAAAGGGGGGGGAAGAAACCCCTTCATCCCAGCAGCAGCTGCTTGGGTTCGTAAGGTGAAAATAGTTCAGAAGAAGAGGCAAAAAAATCTTAAACACCGCGTTCGTATCTTGAAAAGTTCGTTAGAAGAGGCGTTCGTAAGATGAGGTACCACTGTATTTGTTTTGTCAAGTACGTATTATCTCTCCTATATCTCAATTATCTCTCCTATATCTCCTATATCTTTTCTTACATTCATATATCTCTCCCTCTTTTCTTCATCGACGTATTTTATTCTCATATCTCTTCTTTTCCTTGATATATTTTACTACATGTATATTCTCTTCAACCTTCGTTTTGTATTGGACTAACTAACTAACTAACTAACTAACTAACTACATACATACATACATACATACATACATACATACATACATACATACATAGAAACATAGAAACATAGAAGTCTGACGGCAGAAAAAGACCTCATGGTCCATCTAGTCTGCCCTTATACTATTTTCTGTATTTTATCTTAGGATGGATATATGTTTATCCCAGGCATGTTTAAATTCAGTTACTGTGGATTTATCTACCACATCTGCTGGAAGTTTGTTCCAAGGATCTACTACTCTTTCAGTAAAATAATATTTTCTCATGTTGCTTTTGATCTTTCCCCCAACTAACTTCAGATTGTGTCCCCTTGTTCTTGTGTTCACTTTCCTATTAAAAACACTTCCCTCCTGGACCTTATTTAACCCTTTAATATATTTAAATGTTTCGATCATGTCCCCCCTTTTCCTTCTGTCCTCCAGACTATACAGATTGAGTTCATGAAGTCTTTCCTGATACGTTTTATGCTTAAGACCTTCCACCATTCTTGTAGCCCGTCTTTGGACCCTTTCAATTTTGTCAATATCTTTTTGTTGGTGAGGTCTCCAGAACTGAACACAGTATTCCAAATGTGGTCTCACCAGCATTCTATATAGTGGGATCATAATCTCCCTCTTCCTGCTTGTTATACCTCTAGCTATGCAGCCAAGCATCCTACTTGCTTTCCCTACCGCCTGACTGCACTGTTCACCCATTTTGAGACTGTCAGAAATCACTACCCCTAAATCCTTTTCTTTTGAAGTATTTGCCAACACTGAACTGCCAATACAATACTCAGATTGAGGATTCATACATACATACATAAAATAAACTGTAGAGATAACGTTGGGTTTATAAATTCTTTTGGGAGGGGTATACATTTTTTATTGTTTTTCATACCTTTCATACCTTGTCAATAGATTCCAATTGACATTCGTCAAATTAAAATATAATACAATACAATATCAAATGCCAATGTCTTAGTCAAATTAATCAATTTTTTCTAATTATTTTTGGTATATATATCATTCCTCCTGTGCTACCTCCTTTCCAAATGCTATCGTGGAATTCACTACTGGACTCTGTAGTATCATCTCCTAACCCCCAACACTTTACCCTTAGAATATCCACGGTTGACCTCACCAAGTTCCTAAGAGGTCAGTAAGGGGCATACATAAGTGCACCAGAGTGTCTGCCGTCCCCTGTCCTATTGTCCCTCCTATATCTCCTATATCTTCTCTTCTATACCTATATCTTTTTCTGCTATTCTCTCATAGTTATATTCCACTCCTTTCTTTTCTCCTCTATTCCCCCTTTAATACATTCTACCTGATTATATCCTCTATAACCTTCATTGTGTATTATTGTGTATTGGACAAAACAAACAAATAAACAAATAAATAAATAAATAAATAAATAACTTATAGTGTTTCACATAAAGGAAGCAGAACATACCCCTAGAGCAGCAGGAGTATGAAAAGTTCTTTTGCTACTCATGCTTCATACTTTCCAAAGAACTGCTGAGAGCTAGTTTGATATAGATGCCAGGCTAGAAATAGAGAATTCTACTCCATTCTTAAGTAAACAGTAGTTAGATCACTAACAACTGTAACAACATTGCCAAAAAAGCATTAAGGGTTATCAATCTAATCTTATGTAGCTTCTTCTCTGGTAACATCGAACTGCTAACCAGAGCTTACAAAACATTTGTCAGACCAATTCTAGAATACAGCTCACCTGTATGGAACCCACATTGCATATCAGACATTAATACAATTGGGAATCCAGAAATATTTAACAAAAAGAGTCCTTCACTCCTCCTCCCACAACAAAATACCTTACTCTACCAGACTTGAAATACTGAAATTAGACAATTTACAACTACGTCGCCTCCGAACTGATCTAACCATAGTTCACAAAATCATATACAGTGGTACCTCGGTTCTCGACCACAATTCGTTCCAGAAGTGTGGCCGAGAACCGATTTGGTCGAGTACCGAATTAATTTATCCCATAGGAAATAATGGAAATGGATTTAATTGGTTCCCAGCCCCTGTTGACTAGCTGGGAACCAATTAAATCTATTTTCTTTATTTCCTATGGGATAAAAAATCTGAGGAGCTCTATAAGCGCTCCAAGCTGCAGGAAAGGTGGGGGCGGCTGCAATCCCGGCAGCTTCAGGGGGCTCCTTTCCTCAGTGCTTCGTCTTGCTACCTGTTGGCAGCTGCACCAACTTTCTCCTTCCCGGAGGCGGCAATGGCATCGGCTTCCCTTCGAGTAGCAACAGAGCCGGGAACGTCACGTAATGAAGGGAAGCTACTGGAGTGGCGGCAACTGCTGAGATGGCTCCAGCTCAAGCCAAACTAGCTGGCTAGACGTACTTGCACTGCCTTCTTCAAAATGGAGGCA
This sequence comes from Erythrolamprus reginae, assembly GCF_031021105.1. NCBI lineage: Eukaryota > Metazoa > Chordata > Lepidosauria > Squamata > Dipsadidae > Erythrolamprus > Erythrolamprus reginae. The sequence continues at coordinate 29,629,756 of NC_091953.1, read as the reverse complement.
TAGTTTTCAGCTGATCTTCTTGCCCTTACTGGCACTGCTCTAATCCAAACAAAGAGTGTTTAAGAGTAATGAGAAAGATAAGATTTGTTGGACTTTGTGAAAGAAATTCAGCTTATAACTACGTCGCCTAGAACATGATCTAAGCATAGCCCATAAAATGATGTGCTACAGCATCCTTCCTGTCAACGACTACTTCAGCTTCAACCTCAACAACACACAAGCACACAACAGATTCAAACGTAATGTAAACGGCTCCAAACGCGACTGCAAAAAGTATGACTTTAGTAATCGAGTGGTCGAAGCATGGAACTCACTACCAGATTCTGTAGGGTCATTTCCTAACGCCCAAAACTTTACCCTTAGACTGTCCACTGTTGACCTCTCCAGATTCCTAAGAGGTCAGTAAGGAGTGTGCATAAGCCCCTGTCCTATTGTCTTTTTATGTTTTACTAGCATCATGTATATGAATACTATCATTTCTAATGTTTTCTCTAATCTTTTATTCATGTACCAGAAATTTGGAAACCAGCCTTAAACAAAAAAAACACTTCATAAAAATCACCATGTCAATCCTTCTAATAATTATGATTTTGGAATTTTGAAATTTGAAAACCAGCCTTAAACAAAAAACACTTCATAAAAATCACCATGTCAATCCTTCTAATAATTATGATTACACCAACCAATCAGATCACTGAAACATAATCACCCAATCTATTTGCTACATTCAAACCAAATCTCCACCCCCACACTATATACTAGGAAGAAATGACAGTTGCAAACATTCCATTTTACAACAACACGAAGCTTACAACTTCAGCCTGATGATGGTGAATGAGATTTCACCGAAACGTCGCATAGACATGCAAAATATTACACAGGGCAAAACCCGAACTCAGAACAATCTACATACATATACCCGTGAAAATTTACGAAAACTAATATGATTATATCTCCACATATCTACATTATGTACTTGACAAAAGAAACAAATAGATAAATAAATATTCAAAGGAAGAAAAAAGTTCAAAAGAAAGGGCAAATTGGGGACAGTGAAATGGTATAAGCATAATCTCAAACTCTTCCAATGAAAACTGAAAATGACAGTTAAACAAGTGCAGCTGCATCGACAGTGCTCCTTGAGGAGTTAGTTGAGCCTAAAGGAAAGTATTTGTAGGCAATTGACAGAGAACTACGTAAGCACAAAGTCATACAAAATGAAAGAAAATAGTACAAAAATGCTAACAATATGTTCACTCTTGCTCAAATGACAGGATAGAAACCATAAGACAGAGAAGCAAACCTATACTAAAATTTAGGAATACTGTACCTGCCAACTAAGTAGTAAAACTTTTTAGCACCAGAAAATAGTTTTTTTTTAAAAAAAAATTCTGGTTTTGCAAAGCGATTAAATAGCATTTGTCATGATACAGAATGCTGCTTTATGCAGAGAATGGCAGCAGTTGACCTTCAAGGTATTTTATAATTTTAAATTAAAATACAAGGTAAACCTGTTAGCTTTGTTCCTATCTGTGAAAAGTGAACTCAGAAGTGTCAAACTGACAGGCCAGATGCGTCATATGAAGACTATGCCCACCCAGCTACATGAAGGGAAAACTGTCACGATATGTGACATGATGCAGCAAATTTGTAAGTGGTAGGACAAGTAACCAAAGAACCTCTTAGTCTTTGGGGATACTAATAGGAAGACTTTTCCTATGGTCAATTATTTTAATTTATTTATTTTCTAGGTTTATATACATTTCCAAGTACAGTGGTACCTCTGCTTACAAACTTAATTCGTTCCATGACCAGGTTCTTAAATAGAAAAGTTTGTAAGAAGCAGCAACTTTTCCCATAGGAATCAATGTAAAAGCAAATAATGCGTGCGATTGGGGAAAACATAGGGAGGGTGGAGGCCGTTTCCTCCTAGGAGATTCCTAGAGAGGCCCCACAGAGGCTTCTCCCTGCCTTTTCCGGCCCTTTTTCCTCCCAGGAGATTCCTACAGAGGCCCCACAGAGGCTTCTCTCTGCCTTTTCCGGTCCTGTTTCCTCCCAGGAGATTCCTAGAGAGGCCCCACAGAGGTTTCTCCCTACCTTTTCCGGTCCCGTTTACTCCCAGGAGATTCATAGAGAGGCCCCACAGAGGCTTCTCTCTGCCTTTTCAGGTCCTGTTTCCTCCCAGGAGATTCCTAGAGAGACCCCACGGAGGCTTCGCCCTGCCTTTTCTGGTTACAGTTTCAGTGGCTCCGGTTTGTAAGTGGAAAATGATTCTTCAGAAGAGGCAAAAAATATTGAACACCTGGTTCTTATCTAGAAAGGTTCGTAAGTATAGGCGTTTGTAGGTAGAGGTACCACTGTACTCCCATTTTAGAGGCTTACATATCTCATCCTGATAGCAAGGTTAAAAATGCTAAAAACAGCACCACTCAGTTAACATTCCACTTCTGTACAAAGGCCAACAGAATTCAGTTAAAAATAAATACCCTAAACCCCCGAGGGAATGTATGTAAGAGTTGGGATCATACAGATCTCAGGATGACAAAGTTCCAAAGAAAGGGGCATTGATTAAAAAGACTGACTTTTGAAGTTCCTGCTAACATTCTTTGATTTGATTGCAGGAACAATTTGGAGAAAATTGTTTGAGGATGCTTAGGTCTTGAGCTCTGCAAGGACATATGAGCCATGGAGGTTTAAATGCTTGCTCCTTGCCTGGAAATATTTTCCCAGTCTTCTTTCTTTGCTTTATATTGCATTAGGAGGTACAATTATCCTCTATAAATGTTTTTTTGTTTTCTTGTAAACAAATTAAGCAACATCTGCTCTTTTGAAGTTTTCTTACAAGGAGCAGGAACAGATTATAGGAAATTCAATCTTACTTCTAAATGCTACCAGTATTGTTCTTTTCATTGTTTTAACTTCTCTCTATAATATTGTTCCTCACAAGTGGCATTTGCCGTTTCATTTTTGACCAAGAAAGTATTTACAGTTCATGAAATTCAACAAAAAACAGCGGAACTCATTAACATATTTTATTTTTAATACATAAAATTTCAATTGGAATATTTAAGAGATTGGAATTAATACATTCATTCTCAATGCATAACATTTCTAATGGCATATCCCAAAGTTATTTATGTAGTGTTAGCTCATAGCAGTATATGAAAGTAGGGTATAAATTAAGATATAAAAATAATTTTAAAATCTTTGAAGCATCTTCATTAGAATTTTCATCTGGAGGGTAGGATTCCAAATGATTTTCTAAATTTATTTCTTTAATGTATATGGCTGGCCATGTCATACAAGTGACTGGGTAGCTATCAATTAAAACAGAATTTTAAAAACCCAATAAAAATAATTGAAGTCATAAACAAATATAAATAGCACAAAATAGCAGCAGAGAACAGTCGTAACATTGCACACTCCAAATAACTACGAAATGGGTTCGTCCACAGTATTAGAGCCTCAAGCTTGATGGCAATGATGACAAAATCAAATTTTTAATGCCTTGCAAAAGGCCAGCAGGGCTAGGTCAAGTCTGATGGGGGCTGAGTATAATGATGTTCCCATTAGTCCAATCTATGCTTAAATGTCTCGGTATAAGAAATCTGCTTTGCTCTTGGATAGCTCTTTGTATTAGGTAGCTTTTCTGAATGTTCAGCTTCAGAGCCTGCTTCTCTGCAGGTTATATCCTGCTCACTGAAGCAATATAGCTTCTGCTCTGCTTGCAGAAGCAACAAAGAATAGTGAGTTTCCATTTTTTTACAGTCTTTCACATAAAGATATTTACAAGAACCCTCAAGCTTCTTTCTTCATATTTTCTCCAACCAAATAGAACCAGATTTTTCAGTTGCTCCTCCAGGACTTCCTTGCCATCCTTGTACACTCATCTTAGGATCATAGGTATCCAATATAAATTTTAATTAAAAAAGAGGAAGATGCAAACCTTGGCCTTTTATACATGTATATCAACATTGAGTACAAGTACTTAAGTCATGGGAAGGGAATGTTGTGATGTAACAACAGCACACTCCATAACTTGGCCAATTTTGAACCCAACCAAAACACCTATGTTTAAGGTATTTTCTAGTTCGTCATTATCAACCTGGGTGCCCTCCATACCTGTAGACTTCAGTTCCCATAATTCCTCAGCCAGGATCATCTTTGCGGAGAATCCTGAAAATTGAAGTCCACATGTTTGGGAATTGGGCTCGGGCAACCAACAAAAACAACAATGGCAGCTTGTCCTCAAGTCCATTCAGAAAGATAAAATTGTACTTAGATTAATAGTTCATTGATGTAAAATTAAACCTTTTGTCTTGGCCTATTCTAAAACATGTCTTCATGGCACTTTTAATATAACAAACACAAAGGAAGTTTGAAGTTTCAATAAAGATTTCTTTAATAAATAATTGCTCATAATTGTTCATGAGTTTCAGTCTTATTTTTTTTCTGATAAAAGGGCCTCAACTCAAAATTTGTTGGAAATTGCATTTTTTTAATTATACATAAATATATTTTTTTATATTTATTGGGGCCAGGCATCTACATGGGTTTTTTTTTTTTGAAAAAGTCAAGATAATAGCCCTGCCCCCTATAAATGTACATTATGTATGTACAGTCTATAGCAGTGTTTCCCAACCTTGGCAACTTGAAGATATTTGGACTTCAACTCCCAGAATTCCCCAGCCAGCATTTGCTGGCTGGAGAATTCTGGGAGTTGAAGTCCAAATATCTTCAAGTTGCCAAGGTTGGGAAACACTGGTCTATCGGTAATCCTTGACTTATGGCCATTCATTTAGCAACTGTTTGAAGTTGCAACAGACATATGACAAATCTTTACACTTACAACTATTGTAGCACAGTGATCAGAATTTGGAAATTTGGCAGCTAGAAAACATTTGACAGGCGAGTATCCCAGGTTCACCTTCCCAGCGAACGTTCGAAATCCCAGCAAGCAAAATCAACAGAAAAGCTAGATAAACAATGATTCACTTAAAATTACAGTGGTTCAATTAACAATTGACAAAAAGGTCATAAAATCAAGTGTGACTCACTTAACAACTGCTTTGCATAGTAACAAATTCTGGTCCCAATTGTGGCCGCAAATCAAGGACTACCTATGCTGGCATGGTTTTTAACATCTCTTTCTGCAGGACCACTGTCTGGGATATTGTTGGAAACACCAATTTCACATTAGGTTACCTTCCCTTCCCGTTCCTTCTTTTTTCTTTCTTTCTTTTTTGAAAACAAAATTAAATAGATCAGTGAGTGGTGATCATCACAAAACATATTAAAAAGGATATTAGATTGGGGATGCATAATCTAGAAAATTATGTAATTCCACAAATCCAACAAATGCAGTAAGCCTGAAGTGATGAATACATACATTAATTATAATTGCTCTGCTAAAATATAAAGATCAGGCAGCGCAGGGGAAATATGGTTATTAACTAGATTTTATATTAGTTGTCTTTGTTTTCACATTTACAGGAAAATTGTCTTTTCTTGTGTTGCAGAATGGTCTTGGTATGGAATACAATTAAAGATACTTGAGCTTTGACATCGGCAAACAGAAGCAAGAAGCCAAATATTCCCACATACAGTTTAAATAGTTTTATCTCCTTTATGGCAGGTGGTAGCACCTTTAAAACTTAGATAATCTTGAAATCCTAAATAGAATTTAACCTGGGTAGTACTTTGATGAGACCACCAAAAATCATAACCTAGGGCTGGGAAGTTGGAAAAAAAAATCTTGGAACAGGTCAAAGGCAAACAGTTTTTTAAACGTTATTGAAAAAAACAACAGATACTTTCTTATAATCATTTCAGCAGCAGATTGACTTGAGAAAGAATGTACTTTTCATTATTTTTCAGACGGGACTGGGAAAAACTACAAAACCCTAAGTCTATTAGAGACATAGCTCCATATATGATCTTAAGCGGAAAAGTTCAGCTATTGTCTCTTCTCTGAAAAATCTTGCATGCCTTAGTCTTCCGACCATGTTGAAGACCTTGCCTGAGATGCTATTCCATGGAGAATAGATTTCCTTCCTTGGTTTCTCATGATGAAAGGTTTGAAAAAGCTGATCTCTGGGAAGAAATGCTACAGACTTCTAAATTTGTGAAGGAACTTCCAGCATCACTGGTATATTCTGGATAGGAGGAACTAGAGGAGATGATGTTTTTCAATCTCTGAAGTGCAATAATTAAGAGCAAAAGAAGGAATGCCAAGAGGCTAAGGAAGATTGAAACATAAACATAGACGTTTGACATGCGATTGGAAGGTGAATCCATAGATGTTGAGAGGGAGGTGGGGTATAGCTCCAAAAAAGTTCCATTTTCAATATTGGCTATTAATCCAGATGTGGAGTTGAGTTCTGACATTTTTTTTAAACAAAATATTAATGTGTGTGTTGAGTAACACAATGGAAAAGACTTATTAGTCAAAAAAATTCTGTAAAACATGTGGCATCTTGAGCCATTTTAGTGGTGATTAAATCCTGATAGCAGATTTTAGCAGCATGTTATGTCTTGGTGCTGTAAAAAGATAAAAATTGAAGGAGACAATGAAGCAATAGCATTTAAATATCAATTTCTGTTGACAGTTTCTTTCAATATTATTTTGAAATGATACATTGTTATACAGTATATAGAAAACAATTTCTATTTCATGTAGATTAAAATGAAAAAAAAACCCCCAAGCTATGGATATTTTGAATACATATTTTACATTTACAACCATGGAAGTAATTTAATAGATAATAAAGAGTGAGAATCAGAGCTCTGCAGCCTGCTGTATGTCTTGCAATTAACCCACGGTAAATTAATTTCTATAATGCTATTATTTAGTACTGATCTGGGTGTTTTTTTTTGTTAAATATAAATACAGAACTACAAATCAATTAGCACATTTCTTTGAGATATTTGAGAATTGCCTTTTTGATCAAAGAAATGGTAATTCAATACATAGGTTTATGATTTGGAAGCTACATTATTTTTTCTTGTTCCAAACATGATTTTGCTCTTCAAATCTTTGTCTACAACGCTCATCGTCATATTAGAATGATAGAAATAATATCTTCGGTTGAGAGAGATTTTAAAGGAAAAATATACATGGAAACAGACAGACCCAAGGATCACAAAGATTAACAGGACCGTATCAAATTAATTTCACTTATAAAACACAAAAAATAACTAAAATAGCCTTTGGCTTTGGCATAACCCCAAATAAGAACTTTATTTTTATTTTTCTTCCCAGAGTTGTTTTCATGGAGATAATCTGCATGGAAATAGATGGCTGATCTATAAGCACAAAATGCAGTATAGGACTTTTTGCTTTTATGTAGAGGGCGTCTTAATTCTCTTAAATGTAAATGTTTTAATTTAAGCAAAGGTTTCATATGTAACTGGTCTCTTGCTGCGAAAGTTGACAAAACGTTGGTTTCTTTGTGGTCTTTTATAGTTAGGTTTGGGTTGGAGTTTTTATAATGCTTTTCATTGTGTTTTTAATTACACTTCTCTTTGGTTTCTTTAAATACTATGTACTGGTTCTTAAAAAGCATGTAATCTTTAACAAGAGGTGATAATAACATGCCAAATTTGCATTGAAACGATGTATTCAGAGAGACAAGAAAACATTCACTTAAAAACCCTAATTGTTTTGTATGTTTTGGGACTTTAGGGAAGTACAGTATAGTTATTGTAATATGTATGTATGTATGTATGTATGTATGTATGTATGTATGTATGTATGTATTTATATTGATTGATTGATTGATTGATTGTGATTGATTGATTTCCCGTGTGGGAAGCTGGGAGAAATAATGGCAACTACACTACATCATTCCTTAATGGCAGCATGGCATTCACTTAACAATGGCAAATAGCGCCAAAAGTTCTGTGATCAAGTGACACAATCACGTGACATCATGCTTTATGATCCTGTAACTTAGTAACAGAAGTTCCAGTCCCAATTGTGTCATTAACAAAGGGCCACTTGCACTCTAATATTTGATTTAAATGTACTGTAAGTTGAAAGATCTGGGCCTATTTCACACTAAAGAAACAAAACTGAATGAGGCTTATGATCTCTTTTCAAATACTGGAAGAATGTAAACCCAAAAGAAAATTAAGACTTCAGAGTATAATATAGGGAATGACTTATTCTACAGATTGCAGCTGAATACTAGGAAAAACGTCCTAATAGCAAACAGTAGTTTAAACTAAAATTTAAAGGTTGTTGACTATCTATAATGGCAGGAATGGGAAACACTGCATTTGGGAAGTCAGTAGGGATATGGTATCCATGATTTACCATATGGAATTCTGGATTGGTTGGAGAATGCTCCATTGCCCCTGTATTTGTTACTATTTATTTATCCAATTTTCCAATCAACAATTGAAACTAAGCAATAAAATGGTTCTCCTTGTGTTATATACAGTTGATACTACGTCATATCTACTTGGTAATGTTTTGCTTTATTTTATTTTTATGCTACCCTGATGAATCTTATCCACAAAATATGAAATGACAAGGCAATAAAAATTATTTATTTTTAAGTGGCAACCTTCTCCTTGTGATAGCCCAGGAAGGTAATTTAAACAATTACATGCAACCATACTATGAATTGCATAGATTTCAATACCTATACTGTATATTAAGGCAAAATTGAGCAAACATATTCAAAGAATGCAGGTGAAATTGAATTTTTCATTTAATACATTTAAAGAGGATAACTAGCATTTAATAATTAAATATGACCCAGATATGAGAATCTGAAATAAGATTCTGATAGGATTATGCCACTCTTCTACTACTGCAATAAATTGGATGTTCATACAGATAACTTTGTCTGTAGAGTGATATAAACTCTCTTACGTTTTTAGTTTCATTCATTCCTATCTCCATAATTTGATTCCCTTTATTTATCCACCTGTTTCTGTGAAAACACAACTTACAACTTAGTGATTTGCAAAGCTTGTCCACAAATTGTGTGCTGAAATACAGTACAATTTGGGACTTTGCCTGGAAAAGAAGTTCTCAATGCAAGTAATTTGCTATACCATCAGGTCTTGCTCTATCACCTTCCAATCAGGATCAGACTAAAATCTGATGAATCTACTGGAGAATTCTATCAATATTCTTTTTTTCCCTAACAGTTAAAACTGCTTAGTTGCATTTTGGAGCAAATCTGCATTAAAACTAAGTAACTTTGGTCCTCCAGGATAAGCTTTAAAAATAAAAAAACAAATTAAGTATTGAATCTAGGAACACCCCAAGCTATATGATCATGCACCGCATAAGATAAGTCTAGCAATCCCAGTGGTAACATTTCCTCTAAGCAGAGTAGCATGTGCCAATTCAATGTCTCTAGAGATTCTCAGTCATCCAAGTCATGGTTGTCCCAAAGGTGCTTTTTTCAGGAGGATACTGGACTTTGTTTTTGTCTTCAAAAGAAAAATGTCTCCAAGAAAAAAGAAAGTCCAGTTGCCTCCTGAAAAAGCACCTGCGGGCTGGCTAATGTTTAGTAGATCCCAAATTACATAAGCCATCTTTAGTTAATAACAGAACAGATTTTCCAATGAGATGGTGGGATCTATTTCATTGGTTATATTTAAGAAAAATCTAGCCAGCCATCTGTTCTGGCATACAACCAAGAACTGAACATTAGTCTAAATGACTCCTTACAGTCCCTGGTTTTACAATTATATGAAATAAAATTTCTTGGCTTCTTATTAAATTCAGAAATGAACCATGTCTATTTGAGTTTTACACAAGTTTTTAAATTCTCTGTATAAGAAGCGCCAGTGGCCTGATTGACGTTTGCAGAATTTGCACAACAGCTACTATAAATTTTTAATTAACTTTGGGAATTTAGCAAGACAGATGAAGAGACTCTCTGCCTGAATTTTGAACAATGTATATATTTATCCTTTTAGCAATTTTCAAGCATTCAGTAAACAAAAGCTATAAATTCATGCATCTTTAATGAAAATTGGGGACATCTTCTGATGTCATGAGAACAAAAAGCAATATTCACAATGAAGGAGAATTGGTGATACATATGAAGCACATGCTCCAAAGATCCTTGATTGTGGATATCCATTAAGATATGGGAGGTAATTTTTCATGTCACATAGAAGCATAAATGTCCCTAATGTAAACATTATATCTTTACTGCAGAGTGTAAATCTCATTACCCCCAGGCAAATTGATCAGCAAACAAGTTATCTGAGAATGATATGCTGATGTTCAATATGAGTAAGGACACAGATTCTTGACAGGTTTATAGGACAGGAAATTCTGTTGAAAACCAGATCCTGGAGTGAGAGTTAGAGGTACAATGTACGTCGACTAGTATTTTTCAACTTAGCCACTTTAAGATGTGTGGTTCTCGATGCTGGTTGGGGGATTCTGGGAAGTGAATTCCACACACCTTAAATTTGCCAAGATATAGGCATATCTTATATGAAATGACAATATTTGAGTGTAGGGAAGATCAACTCATAAATCAGTCTATAGATTTTTCTTCCAAATTTCCTGGTAGAATCTCTTTAAGCTGTAATGGTTTATTCTGTAAACATATTTAGAATCAGATAACAATTATCTGGGGCTAGATTTGAATCCCTTGTTATGTCGCTTTTATCCCTTTTTGTCTTGGAATTGCTTAACCCTAAAACTGCCCCAAATGTAATAAAGAAAAATATCTGGTGTAACAAGAGCTACTGCATAATACATCATTCATATCGAACACTCTGGATAATTGCATTTATTAGTACAGAGTACCATTCCAAAAAATTAAAGATAATGGAACTCAACTCACCCTCTGTTTTAGAACTGGGAACTGATGATACTTTCAAGTTTAATTATGAAAGCCTTACTTCATATAATAGAAAACTACAATTCATCATGCACACAATATACACGCAATCTACTCCCCAGATGCTTCAAATCATTTCCCAACCCACTTCCAGTTTTCACTTCATTGTTTCTATTTTCAACCAATGAAATTCATTAAGAATGAACGTGTGCATCATTGTCACTATATGAAAAAAATTAATATAATTTTTTCCCCTTTGCTTCTTTTCTTCTTCATGCCCTATAAGTCGTTTTAACAAATTCTTTTCACATGCTACACTGCATTTGAATATTTGTTTCCAACACTGAAAGTAGCATGGCAGTTTTCAATCGCAGCTGAGACAACAATTGCGTGAATGATTACATGAGCTGGTCCGGGAATACAAAATGAAAACCGAAAACAAAACCATGCAGCAACATACTTTGGGATAAACATTTCTTCATTCATTCTAGTTAAAATGAAATGTATAGAATTATTTTAGCAGAACACTCTGAAAAGCAGTTGGATTATGTTGGAGAAGCAAACCCAAATCAAAGTTAATGGGAATACCTACAATTTGTCAAAGGTTGGATAAGATATCTAATACAGTACACTATTTATCTGACATATAATTCAAATAAATAGATGGATGGATAGATGGATAGATAGATAGATAGATAGATAGATAGATAGATAGATAGATAGATAGATAGATAAAGTCGCACATTATGCGGAAAGATGGGCCTTTTGTCAAACTCTATAAGTGTTTGGCTTTTGTAATAATACAGGACACTGTTTTTTAAGAGCCTTGGAATTTAGAAGAGCTGAGTTTACCTATACCATTGAATTATGTATCTAAAGTATGTGTAACTTCAACAGAAAATAACCTAGTAGCATACATCCTGGAAAATCCTAAATCCACAATTTTTCAGGGAAAGTTTATCACACATCCTAAAGTAAAATGTATTAATCTAGCTTCTGATTAAAGGGCTTGCAACACAATTTTTACCATACTTTATTGTCTGATTCTCCTAGCCACCATTCTCTTGCATCTTTTAATCCTTCTGTAAAAATATAAGTCACATCTTCTCAAAATGCCATATTGCTCTACTCAAAAGCAGAATATGGACTGTTTCTCTAAGAAGCTTCATTATATATAGTTCCTTCGTTTTCCAAAGATTACAGTTATCTGTCTAGCTATAGAGTCCTTCGTGGTCTCTGAGCTTGGTTATTTGCTTGCAGACATTTTATTATGTCTAACTAGGTAACATGAAGGTACCAATGACACCACAGTTCAACCCTAAAGTACACATATTCTATTTTATTGGAATTTGCGTGTTAAGCAGAGGTTATGCTGATGGCAACAGACATGGGGATTATTTCACTACATTTTTAGAAAACTATAAATGACTTACTGCTACAAAACCAGAAACCATTTTATAGTAGTGTTAATTTTTAATATTATTTTGATACATGTTAATATTAGGTTGAATACAGATTTAAAATTTAGAATCTTATCCCCTTAAATTAGAAAGTTAATATACAGAGTGTCATTGAATTTCTCACTGCATAGAAAGAAACTGTTGGGAACATTCACAAATGTTTGTGTACAGTTTATGGAGAATCTGCAGTCAACAGAAGTACGGTTAGTCGCTGGGCACAGAGGGTGAGGCCATTACAGTGCAGAAATGGCTTGGTGACCAGAACAAAGACTAGTTCCGACAGGGCATTCACGTCCTCGTGTCTCGCTGGAGCAAGGGCTATAGAACGGGATGGAGATTACATGGAAAAATAGAGAGTGTGGAAGAAACATCATTCTTTCTTGTGTGTAAGTTTCATTGTGTTCAATAAATAATTGTTGAAGAAAAAAAATGTGGTGCATTACTTTCTGGGCGACCCTCATAAATGTGACAAAAAAAGATCATAAAATTGTGTGCTCACTTAGCAACTGGAAGACAACAGGAGTTCATAGTTCCCTCTAAGCTGAGCAGTGAGCAATCGCTCACTTAAAAATCATCATCAACTCAGAGTTTTCCAAACCTGCCCAGAAGCCGAGAGGGAAAGAGTGAGAGGGAAGGAGAGAGAGAGGAAGAGAGAGAAACAGATAGAAAAAAAAGAGGAAGGAAAAGAGAAAGAAAAAGAATGGGAGTAAGGAAGAGAGAAAGAAAATCAAAATCTAGTTTGAAACTAGCTCAACTATTTAAGTGGCATTTTGATATTGATAGAGTTGCCCTATTATGAGCTCACTGTTATAGACACACAGTACAGTATTTTATTTTGAAATTCTCTGAGGCAAAACAGGGTGGGTTTTTTATTTGTTTGTTTGTTTGTTTGTTTGTTTGTTTGTTTATTTATTATTTCTGTGCCGCCCAGTCCTGAAGGGACTGCTGCTCAGACACTATACTTTTCCGCCTACCCCCCCCAAAAAAAAATTAGAGGGAACACTGCAACAGTTAACTTACATTTCTTAACAAACACCCCACTTCAAGAATTATCTGTAGTAAAGAAGGAAAGTCAATCCCTTTGAAGCAGCAACACAAGAATGCATTTTATGTGGGAATTACTACACGTGAAAGGATTTGACCTTCATGGTCCTTTCCAACTCAATGAGTCTGTCTTATTTCCAGCATTGAAACTGTGTCATTCTAAATGTTCAGACTGGCATGGAGTGGTAGCATATAATTTGACACATGATGAAGCATTCGGATATCCTATTCACCTGTGGCACAAAATGCATCATAAATAATTCTGGCACTTTCCTAACAGGGGCCATTAATTTTTCTCCTTGCCGTGTAAAATGTAGATATTTCAGATTTATCCATGAGATTTCTGTGCTACTGCATGACATTTAAGGCATTATAAAAAATACTATAAGGACAGCTAATGCAACTAATATTTCAATAACGTAACATTTGAAAAGACATATGCAAAGGGAAAATATGTAACAGGCAAAAAATGCACATTTAATTAAACTGAATGTTTAAATGAAAGTACAGTGGTACATCTACTTAAGAATGCATCTACTTAAGAACTTTTGTAGATAAGAACCGGGTGTTCAAGATTTTTTTGCCTCTTCTCAAGAACCGTATTCTACTTAAGAACCTGAGCCTGGAAAAATTTCTCAGGAAATTTGAGAGCGGCACGAAGGCCCGGCCAGTTTCCTGCCATTTCTCTCTCTGGCGCAGTATATGGGAGGCAGCCTCATGCCGAGTATATGGGAGGTGTGTGCTCCTCCTCACCTCCTCAGAGTCCTTCTCTTTTTTTAAGCCTTAAAGTTTTGGAAATTTTTTAATTCCCCTCACCTCATCTTCTTCCTTCGGCAGCAACTGTCCTCCTCCTTTTCTTCTTCCTCCTCCTCCCACCCAAATTCCAAGGTTTTATTTCTTTCCTAATTGGTTTGCACGTGCAAATGGGAAAAATTGCTTCTTCTTAAGAACTTTTCTACTTAAGAACCTGGTCACAGAACGAATTAAGTTCTTAAGTAGAGGTACTTAAGTAGAATGCAGCTGCAAGAGCAATCATGGGCTTCTCAAGGTATGCCCATGTTACACCAACACTCCGCAGTCTGCATTGGTTGCCGATCAATTTCCAGTCACAATTCAAAGTGTTGGTTTTGACCTATAAAGCCCTTCATGGCATCGGACCAGAATATCTCCGAGACCGCCTTCTGCCACACGAATCCCAGCGACCTATTAGGTCCCACAGAGTTGGCCTTCTCCGGGTCTCGTCGACTAAACAATGTCATTTGGCGGGTCCCAGGGGAAGAGCCTTCTCTGTGGTGGCCCCGACCCTCTGGAACCAGCTCCCCCCTGAGATTAGAACTGCCCCCACCCTCCTTGCCTTTCGTAAACTCCTTAAAACCCACCTCTGCCATCAGGCATGGGGGAACTGAGATCACTTCCCCAGGCCTATACTGTTTATGTATGGTATGTTGTGTGCATGTTTTTTAAATTATGGGTTTTTAGCTTTCTAATTATTGAATTTGTATTATACAGTGGTACCTCATCTTACGAACGCCTCTTCTAACGAACTTTTAAAGATACGAACCCGGTGTTTAAATTTTTTTGCCTCTTCTTCCGAACTATTTTCACCTTACGAACCCAAGCAGCTGCTGCAGGGATGAAGGGGTTTCTTTTTTCCCCTTTTTTGAAGAAAGAAAAGGGAGGGGCTGCTTGGAGTAGGAAAATTTCACCAAGAACAAGGTGCTTGCAAAGGAATTGAAAGGGTGTCTTTTTAAGAAAGAAAAGGGAGGAGGGAGGGGCTGCTTGGAGTAGGAAAATTTCGCCGAGAACAAGGTGTTTGCGAAGGAATTGAAAGGGTGTCTTTTTAAGAAGGATTTGCAAGCATTACTTGCTTTTACATTGATTCCTATGGGAAACATTGTTTCATCTTACGAACTTTTCACCTTACGAACCTCCTCCTGGAACCAATTAAGTTCGTATGATGAGGTACCACTGTATATTGTTTTCTGTTGCTGTTGTGAGCCGCCCCGAGTCTGCGGAGAGGGGCGGCATACAAATTTAATAAATAATAATAATAATACCACTGTACATGTGTTTTAAAAAGGCAGTAAAGAAGATGAAATGTCAGGGAAGCTCTTTCATTGAGTTAAACCATTCTACCATCTAGTCCAGTTCCGATGACACTGAATGCCAGCAGCTCCGAATGATTTCAAAGATGCATTCCTCCAAGCTGCCTGGAGACATCAGAAGTTGAACCTTGGCCTCTGCTGTGCAGCCTAAAGACACAAATCACACAGTAAAACTAGCTGAAAGATGGAACAATTCAACAAGCTGAGAAAACGAACTCATCTTCATTTGATGCCAAGAGGCAGGCATTTAAAGAGGACATTCGGTAGCTGGGACACTAAATACCACTACTATGATGATAACAACAACAGCTAGCTTCTCTCCTGCAATAGTGTCATATTCATTTGGTAAAAATACCCAGAAAAAGCTTCTACATCATTTAATGATTGGATTTAATGAAATAAATTAATCTTATTGTTGTACTTGGAATGGAACCAAAATGTCAAAGAATAGTGTATTACAGCATCAGAAAATGGATGGCTTAAGAAAAGTATTTCATGCCCAGTTTACTAGCCTAAGATGAGATTCTTGATTCTACGGTGTAGAGACCCCCTTTATCTTCAATGATACAGATGGATCAGTGATTTCAAATCAACTCCATTGTTGGCCAAAATCCCATAATGGGTTCCTTCTCTTATGAAAAGATTTCTAGATCCTCAAACAGCAAAAGCAGGAGACCACAAATATCATGTTAACTACATACTATTTGAATACCGGGAATGCTGAATGAACTGTAACTACACTGCTCAAAAAAAATAAAGGGAACACTCAAACACGAATCCCAGCGACCAGTTAGGTCCCACAGAGTGGATCTTCTCCGGGTCCCGTCAACTAAACAATGTTGTTTGGCGGGACCCAGGGGAAGAGCCTTCTCTGTGTTGGCCCCGGCCCTCTGGAACCAACTCCCCCCAAAGATTAGAATTGCCCCCACCCTCCTTGCCTTGCGTAAGCTACTTAAAACCCACCTCTGCCGTCAGGCATGGGGGAATTGAGATCCTCTTTCCCCCTAGGCCTTTACAGTTCTATGCATGGTATGTATGTATGTTTGGTTTTTACATTAATGGGGTTTTAATCGTTTTTAGTATTGAATTACTATTGTACACTGTTTTATTGTTGCTGTTAGCCGCCCCGAGTCTCCGGAGAGGGGCGGCATACAAATCCAATAAATAAATAAATAAATAAAATAAAATAACACACCCTAGATCTGAATGAATGAAATATTCTCATTGAATACTTTGTTCTGTACAAAGTTGAAGGTGCTGACAACAAAATGAAATTGACTGTCAATCAGTGTTGCTTCCTAAGTGGACAATTTGATTTCACAGAAGTTTGATTTACTTGGAGTTATATTGTGTTGTTTTATAAGTGTTCCCTTTATTTATTTATTTTTTGTGCAGTATAAAATGTCCCACGGGAAAATTGAAATAAGAGGCTTGGTAGCTCCACAGACTGGGCCTATCTATCTCTATTACCTCTCAAGTCTGCTAGTTGTTTCCCTCCCTCATCAAATTTCTCCTTATGGCCACCAAGATTGATTCAGATTTTGTCGCCTTTATACCATGCTAAGCCATTACTTCTTTAATTGTGTTTCCCTGAAAGAAAACACAACAGCTGGCTTTTCATAACATGTTCATCCTACACCATACAAACATTATGAGTTACGTGAAATGTCCATGCTCCAGCTCCAATACAATAAATAAATTCCACCTCTAGAAATACTCATGGGCCATCCGTCCACCAGCAACACATTGCTGACTTTGCTTCCTGTGATTTCTAATGCAATTAAACATTCCCCTATAGTCATTATACAAACAGCAGCCTAGTGGCTCAGTTAAGACACTGGGCTTGTTGGCCTGAAAGCCGGCAGCCGAGGTTTGAGACCCAAGCACTATTATTATTATTATTTATTTATTATTTATTGGATTTGAATGCCGCCCCTCTCCGCAGACTCAGGGCGGCTAACAACAGTGGTAAAACAACATGAACAATCCAATTAATAAAAACAACTAAAAAACCCTTATTATAAAAAAACCAAACATACACACAAGCATACCATGCACAACTTGTAATAGCCTAGGGGGAAAGGATAACTTAACTCCCCCATGCCTGGCGACAAAGGTGGATCTTAAGTAATTTGCGAAAGACAAGGAGGGCGGGGGCCGTTCTAATCTCTGGGGGGAGTTGATTCCAGAGGGCCGGGGCAGCCACAGAGAAGGCTCTTCCCCTGGGGCCCGCCAAACGACATTGTTTGGTCGACGGGACCCGGAGAAGGCCAACTCTGTGGGACCTTATCGGCCACTGGGATTCGTGCGGTAGAAGGCGGTTCCGGATGTATTCTGGCCCAATGCCATGTAGGGCTTTAAAGGTCATTACCAACACTTTGAATTGTGAATGCGATGGCGTGAGCTCCTGTCTTTCCTCCAGTTCCTGCCAACCCAGAATACAAATGTGAGTAGATAAATAGGTACACTTTGGTGGGAAGGTAATAATGCTCTGGCCACATGACCACAGAAATGTCTTCGGAGAATGCTGGCTCAATGGCCTTGAAATGGAAATGAACACAGCTCCCTGTAGTCAGCAATGACTAGCATAATAAAATCTGCAGGGACTTCTTTATCTTTATACAAACTGCCTTTATCATCTTGCTATTAGCCGTTTTTGGAAAACTTTATGCAAATATTTGACAGCTCCTTTGAGAAACGTGTGGCATTTTTGTCGTGTTTTTGTTTATTTGCATAGTAACTATGGTTGAAAATGTTTGCATTAATTATTTGCAAGTTAGCTTAGAATCAGAACAATGTATATTGATGAGAGAATTGGCTCGTATGGAAGCAGTTTTCCTACTAATACCCACTTGTCCTATCCCACTTTGTACAATAACAGCCAACAACTGTAAATTCCGTTTATTGCCTGCTATTATCTTTTGACCTTTTAAATCTGGATAAATTATGGCAGACAAATGCTTTACAGAAAAAGGATCGTTGCTTAATTAGACTAATTAGAGTTCTTTATCAAGATCTTATTATGAGGACAATCCTAAATGAAGTTTCAATAGACCAAATCAGCTGCGCCAGAATTTCTGGGAAGTTTTGCTTAGCCACTGTGCAATTCTGCTGAGTATAAATAATATACTAAAAACAGTCTGAGAAGTTGTTTTCTAGAAAACTGAAATATAAAGATTTTCCTTATACAGAATGAAAATGTCATGATCCTTCCTGTCACAATGCAGAAATTATAGTGATACGTGTTCCATAAATTCTCTTGTTGTTAGAAAACAAGAATGCAGCAATGCTTCTGGCAAAATGCAATGAAAACATCTTAAATGACATTCCAATCTTTTTAAATCTTTTACTTTTCTCTCCCTTTCTACCAATTTTCTTCCAAAATAAGTTGGAAATGCCAGCTGGATTAAATCAAGAAGCTCAGAAGCTACATAAATATATTACAGAAGAAATAGTGAGTAAGTAGCCAAAACAATGATAACTTTTTAATAATACCACCTTATTAGTGTATTTTATTATTTTAAAATACTACTTGGTTCCTTTTTCTTTTTCAACATACATTTGTAATGTAGAAACAGAATCATTTGTGATGTGAAGACAAGAATCTTCTAATTTATGATTGGCTTAAATTGATAAGACTCTAATTTAACAAGTTTAAGAAAATTAAAACACAAATACTGAAAATCTACAAAGGATTTTTATATATATCCATAGTACTGATGAATTAAAAAGTATATTTTTCAGTGCAGCAGTAGTGTAATCTCAAATGTTTCCTAGAGTATTTTTAATCTTGCAATCTGTTATAAATTATAATTATAAAAAGACTGTCAGGTATTCGCAGCCACAGGAAACTCATACGTATGTATCAGTTACAATCTAATTCATATTTGAGCTTGAAGAACACATATTGTTTAGGATAAAACAAGGAGAACTTTGTGTATACCTTTTAGTATGGTTGTAAATATTACCTGATATGTTAAGTTTGGGGGTGATTGTCAAAAATACTGATACTGATAAAATTTCTTAGAATGACAAGATCTGCCATAAAAGCATAAATATTCAAAAGCTTTTTATACTTTAAGCAATGTCATTTATATTATGCCCTGTAGTCAAAACAATAACCTGATTCATATAACGTAATATAATTTATGTAACACTCTTAACTCTGATTAGAACAATGTAAAAAATACTGAAATAAAACAGCTGTTCCCTTCCACCGCCACTGTTTTCAGAGTTCACGCTCTCCACTCTATGTAAGTGCATGAAGCATGTTTAAGAAACTTAAATGAGATCTGAGATATCAAAAATATTATTTCAAAATTCATCATATTTTTCTTTCTGAGATCTTTTTAACTAATCTAGTGTACTCCTAATTACATAATTGAAAATAAGAATGAAAGATCAATGTTTTAATATTGATCTTTATGCTTTTATCTATTGGAAATACGGCTCCCTGTAAGAGAAGTTTCCACATTTATATTCAATAGAAACATAGAAACATAGAAGTCTGACGGCAGAAAAAGACCTCCTGGTCCATCTAGTCTGCCCTTATACTATTTTCTGTATTTTATCTTAGGATGGATATGTGTTTATCTCAGGCATGTTTGAATTCAGTTACTGTGGATTTATCTACCACGTCTGCTGGAAGTTTGTTCCAAGGATCTACTACTCTTTCAGTAAAATAATATTTTCTCATGTTGCTTTTGATCTTTCCCCCAACTAACTTCAGATTGTGTCCCCTTGTTCTTGTGTTCACTTTCCTATTAAAAACACTTCCCTCCTGGACCTTATTTAACCCTTTAACATATTTAAATGTTTCGATCATGTCCCCCCTTTTCCTTCTGTCCTCCAGACTATACAGATTGAGTTCATTAAGTCTTTCCTGATACGTTTTATGCTTAAGACCTTCCACCATTCTTGTAGCCCGTCTTTGGACCCGTTCAATTTTGTCAATATCTTTTTGTAAGTGAGGTCTCCAGAACTGAACACAGTATTCCAAATGTGGTCTCACCAGCATTCTATATAGCGGGATCATAATCTCCCTCTTCCTGCTTGTTATACCTCTAGCTATGCAGCCAAGCATCCTACTTGCTTTCCCTACCGCCTGACTGCACTGTTCACCCATTTTGAGACTGTCAGAAATCAGTACCCCTAAATCCTTTTCTTCTGAAGTATTTGCTAACACAGAACTGCCAATACAATACTCAGATTGAGGATTCCTTTGTTGGATAAATGCAGGATCATGCTGTAGCACTGATGATGCTCATGTGTGAAACAACCTTCGCAAGTTGAGGATGACCAAATTTACTTATGAATCGCTTAACAAAATCTCCAGCAGTTAAATACAAGGCAGTTCATGCTGCTACCAAATGAAGTTTTTTAAATTTAATTTAATACATAATCTGCTTTAAAATAGGTGCAGCTAAGCGTAAGGATGCTAAATCTTAGATACAAGATGACAGATGTCGGTGTAAGGACTGTATATTCCAATACATTTTTTAAATAGAATAGACATTTCCACTTAGGTGAGCATAGGTTGCTACTGCAAATGATGCATATCTCTTTCAACGCATGAGAGCAACAGACAGCTAAAAGTAAATACTTCACTCATCTTTTTTTTTTTTTAAGCATGCTAATTAATACAGAGTGGCTTCTGAGAAACCAGGACAGACCAGCTCTAAAACTGCATACTGAGTTTTGAAATGAAATGGTTATGATATAGAACTGGCTGTAACAGATAACAGAGCCCAATCTGTTTAGCCACCGCAAGTGAGAAATTTTTCCACGCTGTGGAAAACAATGCTGATGGCTTTGGAATTGCTGGTACATGTGTGCGAGAGAGACAGATGGCAACGGAGAGTCGTCCGTCTTTCCACACCCGCTCCCTAACATGTTGGGCATGTTGCAGTTGGTACAAAAAATCACTGGCAGAACCCTTTGCCCTCTAGACGTCAGCCAGAGGGCAAATCGCATGGCTGCTTCCTCTCTGGAGCTTGGCTTTTTTTTTGGGGGGGGGGGGGGGACCCAGATGGTGTCCTGAACTAGACCAACAGGTAACATCAAAATAAGGAAAACCTGGATCCATAGGCTAGGTGGCTTTTGCAGGTGCAGATAGAAAGATGGGCAACAGTGGGATTTCAAATCCTATTAAATATTTCAAAGCCAACATTCTCCACATTGCATATATATATACCTACATACACACATGTATATGTGTGTGTGTATATATACTGTATATGTTAATTTTCAAATTCAGCAAAAACATGACATTCATATATATACAGAGACCTCGGAGAGGGGACTCTCTCTCTCTCTCTCTCTCTCTCTCTCTGTGTGTGTGTGTATGTATATATATATATATATATATATATATATATATATATATATATATATATATATGTCTCTCTCTCTATATATATATATACTATACATACCTACATACACACAAGTATATGTGTGTGTGTGTATATATGTTAATTTTCAAATTCAGCAAAAATGTGACATTCATATATATAGAGTCCTCGGAGAGGGGCGGCATACAAATCTAATTATTATTATTATTATTATTATTATTATTATTATTATTATTATTATTATTATTATTATTATTATTAACGTGTGTGTATGTATGTATGTATGTATGTGTATATAAATATATGTTTATATGTTTATGTATCACATCCGAGAGAAAAAACATATATGTTTATATATATATATACTGTATGTATGTATATACAGTATATATATATACAGTATATAGAAACCAGGGAAAATAAAAAGAAAAGGATGGGAGACCACACCGAAACGAAATAATTAATTTCCCATCTAAAAGATGCTACACACCGAATGAGGAATCGACTCCCCCGCTGAACATCCCGGAGCATTTTTCATTTTATTTTATTTTGCGAAGTATTAAAATTAGCGCCCCATATTTCCTATCCCGATCAGCACTTGAGAATAAATTGCAAAGGAAGAAATCGGCCAATTTTATTAGGGTCCCGCGCGGGGTGGAGAAACGCTAAGCCGGCTTTCTCGGCCACCCCGGGAAGGGACCGTTATTGAGGGAAAAAAGATGCCGTCGGAGGTCATTTCGTTCCCAAGACCCTTTTTGCCCCCAAGCCCGCCCCGCAACGCCTGTTCAAGGGAAGAGGAGAAAAGGAAGGGGCCGCTCCTCACTGACCTGACGGCAGGGACCCTCTGGCGCTTTCTCCGTCCAGGACGGAGCTCGCTTCCCGGAGAGCCGCCGACAAGCTCCGCGAGCAAGAAGCTGGCAAAGCCGGCGGGGCGGGGCGCGGCGGGGCGGGTACGGAGCAACGAGCCTTTCCCTGGGCGGAGCCAATCCCGCCGCTTCCAGCCAATCAGACGCCTTGCGCCGGCCGCCACCGGCTCGGGAATGGCGAGCCGAAGGCAGAACTGTGAGGCGCCGATTTGCTTTGCTGCCCGCGTTTCGTTTTAGGCTCCGCATAGGAATGTGACCCGGAGATATGGTAGCTTTGCGCCGCTTGGGGGTTTTGAACCCGGCTTTTCGTGCATACTTTATTTTTAATTTATTTCTTTTTAAAATTTATGTATTTATTGGTCAAGCATGTATAGTAGTAAGTAACGTAAGTAAATAGTAACAATAAAAGAGGACAGGGTCATATAGTCGTAAGTGGGAGGAGATGGGTGATAGGAATGATGAGGAAAAATTTGTAATAGTAGTTGCACACTTAGTAAGTAGTTTGACAGTGTTGAGGGAATTATTTGTTTAGCAGAGTGATGGCGTTTGGGGAAAAAACTGTTCTTGTGGTCTAGTTGCCTTGGTGTGCAGTGCTCTGTAGCGACGTTTTGAGGGTAGGAGTTATTTTATTTTATTTATTTATTTTTATTTATTTTGTCCAATACACAAAGAGGGTTTTTAGTGGGTATATATGTATATACACATAGTAAAATACATGATAGAGGTTATAGAGGAGATACTCATAGTAAAATATATCTAAGAAAGAATAGAAAAGATATAGTAATAGAACATATCAATTAAAGAATAGAAGAAGAGATATAGGAATAGAAGAAAGGAATAGGAGATAGGAATAGGAGAGCAATAGGACAGAGGACGGAAGGCACTTTAGTGCACTTGTACTCGCCCCTTACTGACCTCTTAGGAATATGGATAGGTCAACCGTAGATAATCTAAGGGTAAAGTGTTGGGGGTTTGGGGATGACACTATAGAGTGCGGTAATGAGTTCCACTCTTCGACAACTCGGTTACTGAAGTCATATTTTTTACAGTCAAGTTGAAACAATTGATGTCCAGGATGCGAGGGATCAGTAAATATTTTCATCGTCCCCTTTTTGACTTGTGCAGTATACAAGTCCTCAATGGAAGGCAGGTTGGCAGCAATTGTTTTTTCTGCAGTTCTGATTCTCCTCTGAAGTCTGTGTCGATCTTGTTGGGTTGCAGAACCAAACCAGACAGTTACAGAGGTGCAGATGACAGACTCAATGATTCCTCTGTAGAACTGTATCAGCAGCTCCTTGGGAACTGAAAGCAGAAATTCGGCACCACTCATCAAACTGGCAGTGATGACCAGCAGTCCACAATCCTAAACCGATCCTCTAGTCACTGTGAATTGCAAAAAAAATTCCTGTTTGTGCATGTGCAAAAGCTTCTGTGCAGAAGCACATGCATGAGTGAAGCGAGTGCTCGCATACAAAACATGCACTTATGTCATGATACGAACCGGTGGGGAAGATAAGTAGAACCCACTCCTGCTACAGTGATATAATTATAGAGGTTAAAAAATAGAACAGAAATATATAATCACGTTAAGATCTCTACAGAATGCACTATGAAATGGCAAGAGTAAGATTGTGTAGCCTCTTACATGAGATTTAATGCCTTCTCTCAAACTCACCCAGTAATGCAATTTGTGGTACCAGCCGAGAATGAAACAATAATAAAGTTTGTATCTATTCTTGAGATTGCATTGTATATTGCACTCTCCCCTGATTATTTATATTTTATATAAAATATAAATAATTTTATATTATAAATATAAATATTTATATTATGATTATAAGTATTTGCTGACCCCTCGTATCCTGGACACAACCTGTTTCAACTCCTACCCTCAAAACGTCGCTACAGAGCACTGCACACCAAAAAAACTAGACACAAGAACAGTTATTTCCCGAATGCCATCACTTTACTAAACAAATAATTCCCTCAACACTGTCAGACTTTTTACTAAATCTGCACTTCTATTTCTACTAGTTTTTCTCATCATTCCTATCATCCTTTTCCTCCCACTTAGGCCTCTATGACTGTAACTTGTTTATTATTTATTTATTTATTTATTTATTACTTAGATTTGTATGCCGCCCCTCTCCGAAGACTCGGGGCGGCATACAAATCTTGTATCCTAAGATTTTTATTAATATTGATTGTTTCTTCATTGCTTATTTGACCCCTATGGCAATTATTAAGTGTTGTACCACATGATTCTTGACAAATGTATCTTTTTCTTTTATGTACGTTGAGAGCATATGCACCAAGACAAATTATTTGTGTGTCCAATCACACTTGGCCAATAAAATTCTATTCTATTCTATTCTATTTAAGAGGATTCTGAATTTCCATACAGATTCAAAATCTTAAAAACCCTATATTTACTAATAATAGAAGTTTTTGTGGGTGTGCTGTATGCTGTGGGAAATAATGCTCCAAGAGAAGTGTACAAATTGACAATGTATCACAAACAACTCTGGGAAAGAGGTATTCATCATTTGGATAATGTTTTCCTGGTATTTTAATTAGACTTCTATAAAGCTTTAGTTAAGCATGATTTAATACTTTCTTCTAGTTCTAAATATACAGCTCCTGCTTCGTGCTTTCCAATTTCATTAGCATCCAAGCTGTATTAATTGATTATTCAATAACTACAGAATGCTTGAGATTCCATATACATGTTGTCTTCGCTTACGGAAGTCTTGTGCAGCAAACTGTTCAAGGTTACAATTTGGGCTCTTTGCAATTGGTACACATGTACAAAGTTCATAGTGCCACAGTCACATGATCACCATATAAGACCTTCACAGCTGGCTACCAACAAGCAAACTCAATGGAGAAATTAGCAAAAAGTTACACGTAGTGGTCATATGATAACATACTTTAGTTGTTCAGTGCTTAATGATCAGTGATAGACTTAATGACGGATGTAAGTATGATCTGATCATTTGATATTTCATTTAGTCTGTGTCACTCAGCAACAGAGTTGCCTGCCCTATTTTATTTTTTATTTTATTTCATTTTATTTTATTTTATTTTATTTTATTTTTTCGCTTTTTATGCCGCCCTTCTCTTTAGACTCAGGGTGGCTTACAACATGTTAGGAATAGCACTTTTTTTTAACAGAGCCAGCCTATTGCCTCCACAATCCGGGTCCTCATTTTACCCACCTCAGAAGGATGGAAGGCTGAGTCAACCTTGAGCCGGTGATGAGATTTGAACCGCTGACCTTCAGATCTACAGTCAGCTTCAGTGGCCTGCAGTACAGCACTCTGCCTGCTGCGCCACCCCGGTCACTCAATGAGAACTTTCTGCACATAGCAATTGGTATTTAAAATTTTGCACACTAAGCAAAGAAGAATGGAAGATGATCTAAATATATTGGTCCAGTATGATTTCTGAAGGAAAAAACTAAATAAGACTGATCTTGAAAAGCTGCAAACAGATTAAAGGTCCAGATACATTTAGAATTAGATTTTAGAATTAATTATGAAGACTTTTTCCTGTGGAAAATATGTTTGGTTATTTCTCAGGATATACTAAAGGTAATTAATGTTAAAAATTTAATACTAAAGGGAACTAACAAGGGTGCCAGCCAGATTAGGGGAGGCTGGTAATTACATTTTCATTATAGAAACATAGAGGACTGACGGCAGAAAAAGACCCCATGGTCCATCTAGTCTGCCCTTATACTATTTTCTGTATTTTATCTTAGGATGGATATATGTTTATCCCAGGCATGTTTAAATTCAGTTACTGTGGATTTATCTACCACGTCTGCTGGAAGTTTGTTCCAAGGATCTACTACTCTTTCAGTAAAATAATATTTTCTCATGTTGCTTTTGATCTTTCCCCCAACTAACCTCAGATTGTGTCCCCTTGTTCTTGTGTTCACTTTCCTATTAAAAACACTTCCCTCCTGGACCTTATTTAACCCTTTAATATATTTAAATGTTTCGATCATGTCCCCCCTTTTCCTTCTGTCCTCCAGACTATACAGATTGAGTTCATTAAGTCTTTCCTGATACGTTTTATGCTTAAGACCTTCCACCATTCTTGTAGCCCGTCTTTGGACCCGTTCAATTTTGTCAATATCTTTTTGTAGGTGAGGTCTCCAGAACTGAACACAGTATTCCAAATGTGGTCTCACCAGCATTCTATATAGCGGGATCATAATCTCCCTCTTCCTGCTTGTTATACCTCTAGCTATGCAGCCAAGCATCCTACTTATCTCTAGCGCCCATAGGATTTTAAAAAAGATTTCTCCATGTCCCTTACTCTCTTGATACATTGTAGGTGAATTTCAAGGATCGTAAAATGTCTGCTTTCATCTTTTTTATTAGAGAAGGAATAGAATATTTTTACCAATAATTCATAGCTAGAGCCTGGTACTGTATATATATATTTTTTTAAAGTGCTTAGAATTATAGTATTACAAATCACAGTGCAATCTATGAATCCAGGTCAACTTTCTGCTGTCCACTCCTACTCGATGCTATTTAAAAACATCATCCTCTTCATTTTCATAAAGTGGGATATGAATTTTCTTTTTATTTCTTTCCTCACTCTGTCAGCCCCGTTTTCTCAATTCGGTACCACTTAAATATGTGGCTCTCCGGATTTTCTAGCAATTATTTTTTTAGATTTTAAATTATTTGATGCTACTATTGGTATGTATGTATGTATGTATATATGTATGCATGCATGCATGCATGTATGTACATTAAAAGGATCTGCTAAAAAACACTAAACAAGAAGTCAATTAAAATGGAAGGAAGCTATTTTCCAGGCTAGCTTTCTACAACACTCTGTGGCCTGCATTGGCTGCCGATCAGTTTCCGGTCACAATTCAAAGTGTTGGTCATGACCTTTAAAGCCCTACATGGCATTGGACCAGAATATCTCCGGAACCGCCTACTACCGCACGAATCCCAGCGGCCAATAAGGTCCCACAGAGTCGGCCTTCTCCGGGTCCCGTCGACTAAACAATGTCGTCTGGCGGGCCCCAGGGGAAGAGCCTTCTCTGTGGCGGCCCCGGCCCTCTGGAATCAACTCCCCCCAGAGATTAGAACTGCTCCCACCCTCTTTGTCTTCCGTAAACTACTTAAGACCCATCTATACCGCCAGGCATGGGGGATTTGAGACACCTTTCCCCCAGGCTTATTATAATTTATGTTTGGTATGTATGTGTTGTTTGGTTTTTTAAATTGATAGGGTTTTTAGTTTTTTCTTAATATTAGATTTGTGCCTGTACAATATTGTTTTATCGCTTGTTGTGAGCCGCCCCGAGTCTTCGGAGAGGGGCGGCATACAAATCTAATAAATTATTATTATTATTATTATTATTATTATTATTATTATTATTTACATACTTTTGATCAGATGCAATATTTTCTGCATATAGGCTGTTTTCAAATATCGCCATCAAAGTTTACTTATTGTTATTAAACTGATTCATGTCGGAACCACCCACCAAGCTGCTTGTTCGGTGTCCTAAATTACCGCCGGACCTATACAATTCTTTAATATTATTCATTAGTGTGTTCAATGTGAGCATGCTTTTCACTGATTATATTGTCATCATTAGTTGTTTTCCTTTCCTATTAAACACACTCTTGATGAAAGAAGCAAGCTTACATAAGATGCAATTGCCGGGCATGTTTAGCTCTAATTGAAACTGTTTATGTCTTTCAGTCCATGATTGCTGACAATTTGCACAGCTCAGTAAATTAAAAATCTGTTTTATTTATTTTTAAAAATATATGTACTATGTATTATATTAGGTTCTCTTATCACAAGGCTGTTTTTGGGTGCTGAAACATTTCAGTACCCCCAAACAGAAGTAGAATCTGGGAAGCCAAGCTCTGTTTCAAAATTTGGATAACAGTGGTGATCTACTAGGGTCGCCCAGAAAGTAATGCACCACATTTTTTTTCTTCAACAATTATTTATTGAACACAATGAAACTCACGCAGAAGAAAGAATGATGTTTCTTCTATACTCTCTATTTTTCCATGTAATCTCCGTCCTGTTCTATAACCTTCCTCCAGCGAGACACAAGGGCCTGTATGCCTTGTATGCCTTATTGGTACCACTCCTTGTTCTGGTCACAAAGCCATTTCTGCACTGTGCGAATCACCTCTTCGTCATCCTCAAAATGTCTCCCATGAATGGCATCCTTTAATGGCCCAAACAAGTGGACATCTAAGGGAACTAGGTCAGGGTTGTAGGGTGGATGGAGTAACACTGTCCAACCTGTTTAGCGATGCTTGTAACATACATCACTTACAGACACAAAATTTACACACGCACTATTGACAATTCAAATAATGTATCTAAAGTTTCACATTCGTACCATTTCTGTAGGCTGAAAAAAAAAGTGGTACATTACTTTCTGGGCAACCGTCATATAATGGCTGGATTTTTCATGACTCCTTGTCTTACTTATTTTATCTTGCTTAATGCACAGTAAACAAGGGTGGCAATTTTTTGGTGTAGCAGCCAGGTTAATGAGGAGAGAAGATGGTTTTATTTTTATTTATTGTTTTGATGCAATAATGTTAAGATTATTTTAGCTTTTAGAGTATCATTTCTATGTATATCCAACTATTGATTTTTGGTAAATTGGCAAATTATTTATTTTGCATGGCATTGGACCAGAGTACCTCCGGAACCACTGCTACTGCACAAATCCCAGCGACCGATAAGGTCCCACAGAGTTGGCCTTCTCCGGGTCCCGTCGACTAAACAATGTCCTTTGGCGGGCCCCAGGGGAAGAGCCTTCTCTGTGGCGGCCCCGGCCCTCTGGAATCAACTCCCCCGGAGATTAGAACTGCCCCCACCCTCCTTGTCTTTCGTAAATTACTCAAGACCCATCTATACCGTCAGGCATGGGGGAATTGAGACACCTTTCCCCCAGGCTCTTTTATATTTATGTTTGGATATGTATGTGTTGTTTGGTTTTTAAATATGATAGGGTTTTTATGTGCTTTTTTAATATTCGATTTGTTTTCGCTAGAATATTGTTTTTATTGTTGTTGTGAACCGCCCTGAGTCTTCGGAGAGGGGCGGCATACAAATCTAATAAATAATAATAATAATAATAATAATAATAATAATAATAATAATAAAAAATATTATAATTTTATTTGTTCATTCAAAAGACTTAAACAACCACCCCAGGGGCGGATTGCTCTTACATGCTGCTACCAATGTGCTGCAGCGTGAGAAGTCTCTCATGCGTGCATGCGCAGGAAGCAAAAACGCACCAAAATCTTGTGAGAGGACACGCATGTGATAGAGATTTTGATGGTTTGTTTGCTTCCGCGCATGCGCACTCACTGAAATAACTCACTGAGTCCCCTCATGAGATTTTGCTTCTGTGCATGCCTTTTGCAAACTCCTCAAAACCCATCTCTGTCGTCAGGCATGGGGAAATTGATTCGCCTGGGCCGTTTCCGCTTTATGTATGGTCTGTATGAGATGTATGATTGTTTTTTATATTAAGGGTTTTAAATTGTTTTAATATATTGGATTTGTACTGTTTCTTGTTGTGAGCTGCTACGAGTCTCCGAAGAGGGGCGGCATACAAATCTAATCTAATCTAATCTAATCTAATCTAGCCAAATATAACCTAACCTAACCTAATCTAATCCAAATATAACCTAACCTAACCTAATCTAATCCAAATATAACCTAACCTAACCTAATCTAATCTAATCTAATCTAATCATATCTAATCATATCTAATCTAATCTATCAATAAATAAGCAAAAAATACCAAAAATTAAAGAAAAAAGATAGCAGCGCCCGAAGGACTGACACCAGCGGTCGTGTGCAAATTGCACAATCTGGTTGCCGCTACCAGTGTGCAGTCACTTACTGCACTGGTAGCAACCCATCACTGAACCACCCATCTTACAAAACACTACTCTGGGCAGCTCTGAGGGTTTTGTGTGTCCCCTGGATCTTTTTTGTGCTTCACAAAATGCATACGTTTGGCTTGTTTTGAAGGCTCATGACATTTTGTAATAGTTACGTTCATTTACAATTTGAAAAGGTCAATATTGCTTGGGACATGGTTTCATGGTTTCAGACATCGACTACCAAATTCTTTAGCCCGTGTCATTTTTTCAGAGTTCACCAAACCATAGGTGTGTGGGGGTGGGTGTACATGCACATTGTACTTCTAGAGTATTGGCAGCTTGTTCTTCAAAATGCTTTCAAATTTGACAGCCTTTATTTTTTTAACTAGATTTTAAAAGCCCAGATGGTGTAAAAACATATTGTTATGGGGCTGCCATAAAATACATGGCTTTGTTAATTTCTAGCCATTTAAAAAAAAAATAATGATGATTTTGAATCATTATTGACTAATGTATTATTTAATAGAAAAGGTTTTACATGCTTACAATACAGGTTTGGAAAGAGTTTGGAAACTAAAATATTATTAGAATGAGATTAAACTTTGGTTTTTATATAGCATCATATCAAAACCTTTATTAATGTCATAGATCCACATAGAAAAATAAAAAAAAACTATTAGTAATTAAATATTTTAATTAAATAAATTAGTAATTAAAAATAAAATATAATATTTATATATTATATATATAATATAATATAATACATAAGATTGGAAACATTTAAAAAGTATACACATGTTGTACACACACACACACTCCAAAAAAGGAAAACATAAAAGTGAATATATAGCTGGCTAATCTGTAATATACAATACAGTGTTAACTAGCAAACTAAATGCTCATATAAAAGCTGTTTGAGGCAAAAGTCATCATTTAATCGTTTTTAATCCTTCTTCTCATGCCATATTCATCATTGGATATTGGCGATCATGTTGGCAATCCTATTTTTATCAATAGCTGCACAAAAAATTGCTATTGAGTTTTGACCAAACCAGTTGCTTAAATTTTGAAGCCATTATGTTCTTCCACCTGGATCTTATTTACCTTCGATTTCTCTTTGAAGGATTAAGTAAAGTATGCTGTATATTTCTGGATGTAGCATCACATGTCCAAAATATTCTAATTTTAACTTTATTAAAATATTCCAACTTCTAACTGATGATTTCAGGCAACATTGTATATGGTAGTAGGATTATTGCCTGAAAACAGCAGAATAGCATAAAATTATACTTAGTATTCAAACCTTTTTTTAAATTTAGCATATGGCTAATACATGGACTTATAGTATTTCAAATGTTAATGGCCAGACCACCCAGCCATTAAAGGATAGGGTGGCTTATGTTGAAAAGATCAGACATTGGGTTTTATATTCTCCCTTCATTGCCAGACAATTTCCAGTTTTCAAGCTTTCTCCTTGTTTTGAACATTGTTATTGAATTGTATTTGAAAATAACGTAACAATAGCTATGAAAACCAGCAAAGGGTATGGGGAGGAATAATCATTATATTTTAAAATATATATCAATTGTAAATTGTAAAATATATATCAATTGTACAGGGAAAGACTTCAGCTCAGACATAATGCTACTTATAAGTAGCATTATGTCTGAGCTGAAGTCTTCCCCTGTACAATTAATATATATTTTACAATTTACAATTGATATATGTTTTAAAATACAGTGGTACCTCAAGATACGAACCCCTCGTCTTACGAACAACTCAAGATACGAACCCGGGGTTCAGAAAAAATTTGCCTCTTCTTATGAACTTTTTTCGTGTTATGAACGCCAAACCCGAACTTCCGGGTTTGGCGTTCGGAGGCTGCTGGGAAGCCGCACGGCTGTTTTAAAAGGTGACAGCCGGGCTGGGGGGCTTCCCAGCAGCCTCCGAACGCCGAACGCAGAAGTTCGGGTTTGGCATTCGGCTTCGGGAGGCTGCTGGGAAGCCCCCCAGCCTGGCTGTCCCCTTTTAAAACAGCCGCGCGGCTTCCCAGCAGCCTCCGAATGCCAAACCCGGAAGTTCGGGTTTGGCGTTCGTAACACGAAAAAAGTTCATAAGAAGAGGCAAATTTTTTCTGAACCGTTCGGAGGCTGCTGGGAAGCCGCGCAGCTGTTTTAAAAGGTGACAGCCGGGCGGCGGGGCTTCCCAGCAGCCTCCGAACGCCGAACGCGGAAGTTTGGATTTGGTGTTCGGCTTCGGGAGACGGCTGGGAAGCCGCGCGGCTGTTTTAAAAGGTCACAGCCGGGCGGCAGCGGTTTTTTTGCGGGTTTTTTTTTTGGTTGCACGGATTAATTGACTTTACATTGTTTCCTATGGGAAGCAATGTTTCATCTTACGAACCTTTTGTCTTACGAACCTCCCCCTGGAACCAATTAGGTTCATAAGACGAGGTATGACTGTAGAGTGATTATTCTTCCCCATACCCTTTGCTGGTTTTCAAAGCTATTGTTACATTTCTTCATCACATTGAAAGGCCCCAATCTGAAGATGGAATTCTTACATTAATTTCCTGTTTCAATATGATCAATGCCAGAACTTTCTGTGCTGAAATACACTGACACCTGATCATTCAAGAGAGACTTCTATGAAGCTCACTCATTCTGCCATTCAACGTTGTGTTTGAGTATATTGCCTGTGAGGATCAGCATATTCCTGAAAGTTTTTAAAAGATAATGTAGTTCCACAGTCACTGTCTGTTTTATTTCTTTTGGAACACAAGGACAAGCATGGAAGTCACAGACCAGCATAAAGAAAGATCAAGGAAGAAAGATAGGATATAGTCTAATAATCTGTAATCTAGCAAAGAAAGAAAAATCCTTCATCCGTTTCAAAAGCGTTGTTTACAAGTCTTTTAAAAGACCACCCTCTATTGTTTCAAACTTTCCAGACTCAGACACAATTCATTATACACTGACACACAAACTTGAAATGTACAATTTGATTAAATACTTTGGAACAAATTCGCTCTGTTTTCTATATTTCTTCTTCATTAAGCCCTTGTGACAGATTTTTAACTTGCCAGCTGGATTATTTGCATACGTTTCTCTTGGCTGGCCACAGACGCTTTGCAAAATGCATGGTTTGTGTAGCATATTTGCTGGAGACATTTGGTTTAGTGCAGGCAGCTTGCTTTAAAAAAAAAAAATCATGGCTGATCACCCTATTAAAATATTGAGCATACTGTACAGTCAAAAGAAGATGAGCTACACAGCCAAATGATCAGCTAAAGGCTTCTGAAAACTATAGCCTCCACTCTTGTCTATTATAGTAGAAATCTTTGCATATATTCTGTATTTTTGTTTTGCTTTACTAGTTCAGCAAAATTCAGTTTGAAATGATGAACCAAACTCATTTTTCCTTCTTGCATTGTTTATCCAATGAAAACTGTCCATCAGAACGTATTTATATATTTTTTGCAACAGCGAGGTTGTTACATCAGTAGCAACTTTTATTTTGACTACCATACTGTAATGGAATTGGAGTAGCAACCTTTGGCAACAGTAGTTGATCTTTAATTCTTATCATCATCCACTACTGTCAGTACGTCCTAGGAAAAATGGGAAAGAATATTTCAATTCTTATGCACCACGGCTGGTGGCTGCTAAATAACAAAACAAATATTTAAGATGATTATTTTTGTCTTGTGCATTTCCAACAACCTGAAGTATTTATCTATACAAATGCCCAAACATTAGCTATACATGTAATGCAGCCTGATTTTGCCTGGCTAATTTAACTGCAATTTACTGTATCTTAGGTCAATTTTCTAGATTTACATGGCATGAAATTGAACCATAAATTAACAACACAAGCAGGGTACATATAACAGATAGGGTAAAGTGTGAGTTCACTAGTTTGTGGCTATCTATTAGAAAAGTACTTTTATCTCTGGAATTAGGTGACTAATAAATATAAACAAACAAATAAATTTTAGTTAACCTCTGTAGACTATGATACTTGAGCCGGGGTGGCACAGGGGTTAGAGTGCAGAATTGCATGCTACTACAGCTAACTGTTAGCTGTAGTTAGCAGTTCAAATCTCACCACCGGCTCAAGGTTGACTCAGCCTTCCATCCTTTTGAGGTGGGTAAAATGAGGACTCAGATTGTTGGGGGCAATATGCTGATTCTGTAAACCGCTTAGAGAAGGCTGTAAAAACACTATGAAGTGGTATAAGTCCAAATGCTATAGCTACTCTGTCAAGAGTCTTCTGTTTCTGGGTAAGGAAGATGCTTCCAATTTCTCTTTCAATTTGCAACATAACATAATAGATTTCTTTCAGTTGCTTTGCTTGGTTATATCTTGGCACTCCCTTTTATCTTGATAACATAATATTAATCAGCATAAGATAATCATCCATATCACCTACTTGCATCTCACATATTAAATAG
Organism: Erythrolamprus reginae; assembly: GCF_031021105.1. Lineage (NCBI taxonomy): Eukaryota > Metazoa > Chordata > Lepidosauria > Squamata > Dipsadidae > Erythrolamprus > Erythrolamprus reginae. The sequence goes on along the minus strand of NC_091953.1, from coordinate 29,594,741 downwards.
GTCTCATTTTTTACCTTGGGGAAACCCCTAAGAAAGAAGCATTTAGTTTATTTCTTACTTTAGGCTATTATTTTTTGTAACTTGAACATAAGACTTTATGGTTGTTGCCTTTATATTTCATTCCTCGGGATATCTTCATATCAAGATGTTATGCAACATGCTTGCTAAGAAGAATTCAGATGGAAATGTGCTTCAATACTGGCACAAGGGTTTCAACATTATCGTCCATGCTTTGGGCAAATCCTTGGCAACCCAACTTGATTTGATAGCATTGAATACCTCCTCTTGCATCTCATTTAAAGTGAGAAATTGATTACAGTACATCCAATCTGTCCATGAAAAGGAAAGGCCCTTGGTACTTATTTTCCTGGTAAAAATGTGAAGGGCAGAGAAGACAAGGAATACATTAATCAGGGATTGTAGTAAGATCGATTTCAGTAGAATACCAAGTTATCATTATGATCAAAGCAAAGGAGTGGATGCCTTAATTGTTATTTCCTGCTGATTTATATATGGGAGTCAAGCAACTTAGACTACAATGCAGAAAAAGTATTCCTTCCTTCTTTCCTTCTTTCTTTCCTTCCTTCCTTCTTTCCTTTCTTCCTTCTTTCCTTCTTTCCTTCCTTCTTTCCTTCTTTCTTTCCTTCCTTCCTTCTTTCCTTCTTTCTTTCTTTCTTTCCTTCCTTCCTTCTTTCTTTCCTTCTTTCTTTCCTTCCTTCTTTCCTTCCTTCCTTCCTTCTTTCTTTCCTTCCTTCCTTCCTTCCTTCCTTCTTTCCTTCCTTCCTTCTTTCCTTCCTTCCATCCTTCCTTCCTTCCTTGTGTGATAGTTCAACTTTCTCTTTTAAAAGGTAAATAAAATATATTTTGAAAAATCATCTGCATATTTGAGGAAAATAATATTTCTTCCAGAAATCTGTAGAGTACGGGTGTCAAACTCACCGCATCACTTGCTATCATGTGACATTTCATGATGTTTTTTCCCACTCACGGAACCGGGGTGCACATGGCCTGTGCATGATGCATCCAGTCCGTGGGCGACCCTGTAAAAACACCTCAAAGGCTCTTTTGTATCATGACCCAGGACTCAGACTCTGACTTTGGAAAAAGCTGCTCTAACAGAACTTCTGGAATGTCAGTCTCAAAAGACACCAGCCCCAAATCACCTGGATCTGATCAAACACAGGCATCATTAAGACAGCTGGAGCAGTCAGATGTTGAAGTACAGCCTCCAAACCCTCAGACTTGGCAGGTGGTATGGAAAGGAGATCAAAGATGCTGGGTGAGGCTTCTTGCCAACTAAGGGAGTAACTTATCTTAATTAAAGACAGATGACTGCGGCCTGATTTAAGATGCAGCTCTTAAATATGGCATGACAGGTCACCAAGTATTTTTATTGGTTTAGTTGAGATTATCTCTTGAAGAAGGAAGATATAATATATCAGAGTTTTTAAAATATCATTGGATAGCCTAAAGTCACCCATATGTGAGTTGGGCAGTCATATTAATTTAATAAATAATTTATCATCTATGTTTATTTGGCACGTGAATTTAATACATGGCATAGGACCAGACTATCTCCAAGACCGCCTTCTGCCGCATGAATCCCAGTGACCGGTGAGGTCCCACAGAGTTGGTCTCCTTAGGGTCCCGTCGACCAAACAATGTTGGCTGGCAGGACCTAGGGGAAGAGCCTTCTCTGTAGGGGCCCCGGCCCTCTGGAATCATCTCCTCCCGGAGATTCGTACTGCCCCCACCCTCCTCATCTTACGAAAAAGTTTTAAAACTCATCTTTGCGGCCAGGCCTGGGGTTCCTTAGATCTTCCCCCCTGACCAATGAATGCTTTAGTTTGACTGTTGAATGAATGATATTGATAGTTTTATAATTAGAATTTTAAGATTGTTTTTTTATTGTATTAATTGGATTGTTATTATTGTTTCCTGTTGTTCTGTACATGCTGTGAGCCGCCCCGAGTCCTCGGAGAGGGGCGGCATACAAATCCAATTAAATCTAAATTTAAATCTAATTGAATATCAGCCTTTATGTTTTTTTCTGGCAAATTATTACTTATACCTGTGAAGATCCTGGCAATGATTTGTGTCATTATATAGCAAGAAAACCTGTTGGAATTTTGAATATACAATATATCAAAAATTAGAAAATATGTTTAAACTTGACTTATTGATGACTCATAAAATAAACAGAATATTAATGGATTGAAGTCCTTAAAAATAATAAATTTGCTTTTTTGGATCTAAAGTTGAAATTAATCCATCAAAGCTTTTCATCCATTAGAGTCTAAAGCTACAAAAGGATGTAGGGGGGTTTTGCTGATGATTTTAAAAATTTGAGGAAATTTTGAAACCCTAACCCTAATTTATATGCTGTGGTCATACCCAGTTTTGGAGGTTGTTCTGAAGAAATGTTATAAGTAGATGTCTGAATAAATGTTTTTAAATTAAAAATGTTTAATTTAAAATATTATAATTATTTTGAATTATATTGCATGATTGCAGAATCTGATTTTTGAGGAGTATTGGATATATCCAGGGGTGGGTTCCAACTTACTTCACTGCTAGTTCACTTCCTTCCACGCCATGTGGCTACGCTTCATGGGCATATGCGTGCTTTGCGCATCTGCCCATGTGCAGTACAAACCCTCCCCCAATTTTTAAAAGTGGAAAACAAAATGGTTGTGCATATGCTGTGCTGGAGACTCAACTTCTGCGCATGGGCAGAAGAAAAAATAAAATAAATCCCCCCAAAAATTCAAAAAAAAGATGGCGGCATCCAGGAACCAGCACTGACTAATACAGTTCGGTGATGTCATCACAGGTCACTATCAGTTTGGGCAAACCGGTCTAAACCAGCAGGAATCCACCTCTGGTTACATCAGATGTGAGGAACAGACAAAAGAAGAATCAGAAAATTATTACACCCATATATAAAAGACTTAATTCAATAAATCTGTTACTTATCCATTTTTAAAGTTGATGGGCTTTTTTCTACTAATAAAAAAGGTACAATGTGTTTGCTTTTGGCATAGATTTCATGATATTTTACAAGAACAAAAACATTTGTTTGCACTATTTGCTGTTAATTTTAGCAAAGCTATTTATTTTATTTTGTTAATTATTTTGACTGGGAAGGGTGTCTGAGTCAGTTTTGACTCCTGGTGACTGCCTGGACAATCCATGTTTTTTTTTTTACAAGATTTTGGGGAAGTGGTTTGCCATTGACTCCTCCTTAGGGCTGAAAGTACAGTGGTACCTCTACCTAAGAACGCCTCTACTTACAAACTTTTCTAGATAAGAACCGGGTGTTCAACATTTTTTTGCCTCTTCTCAAGAACCATTTTCCACTTACAAACCTGAGCCTCCGAAACTGTAACCAGAAAAGGTGGGGAGAAGTCTTTGTGGGGCCTCTCTAGGAATCTCCTGGGAGGAAACAGGTCCGGATATGGTGGGGAGAAGCCTCTGTGGGGCCTCTCGATGAATCTCCTGGGAGGAAACAGGGCCTCCACCCTCCCTGTGGTTTCCCCAATCGCACACATTATTTGCTTTTACATTGATTCCTATGGGAAAAATTGCTTCTTCTTACAAACTTTTCTGCTTAAGTACCTGGTCACGGAACGAATTAAGTTCATAAATAGAGGTACCACTGTACTGGCTAATAGGCTTCATGTCTAAAATGGGACTTGAGCTCACAAATTCATGGTTTCCAGTATGGTACCTTAACCACTACACTGAACTGGCTCTCTCATTTTGTTATTATACTTTTTCAATTTGTTGTATTCTTTTAAATTATTTTTGTATGTTTTTTCTGTATTTCTCTTAAAAATTTCAATAACAATTATTTTGAGAAATATATTTACCCAGTTCTTATATAAGTTAATTTTGAACTGACACTGCAAACAATTTGCCTTGCAATGCATAATCTGAGTTTTACAAGATTTATTTTTTGCACTCAAACTCAAAACATTTTGGTGCTGCAGAAAATTAATAATTCATTTATTTACCTCGGGCAGATTGTGGAACAGACCAAATTTAGCCACTCCTGACAGTTGTTACATCTTGTCCCAGTCTTTTTACCATCCCTAGGACCAGTGTATTGTATGCCTTTAAATATTTTGCAAGCTTTATTATGCAACCTGTAATATGAGGGCATGGTCTTTTGCCAAAATTACATTCTCAAGCTTTCTGATATTTTCCATGTAATTTATATGAATATGCAAATTGATATGCTTGGCTTTCTTGTTTCTAACATTCAGAATGCATGTCCAACAGCATTTTCAACAGGATTACATTCTGTAGTTTGTATTATTCGGCAGCTGAGATAAATCTGCCCTGTCACTGATCACAACTTAACTAATGCTCATCCAAGTGAAATGCAATGGTCCCTCTACTTACGAACTTAATTCGTTCAGTGACTACCCTATTTCCCCAAAAATAAGACGTACCCCAAAAGTAAGGCATGTCAGAGGTTTTGCAGAATTTGCTAATATAAGGCACCCCTTGAAAATAAGGCGTAGTCAAGTTTACATACGGTATGGTGGAAAAACATACGGTACCATTCAAAGCTGTTCATAGCGGTACCATAATAATATGGTGTCCCCTGCTGGCCCCTTCCATCGCTTTGTACTGTCCAGTACAGCAGACACAGTCTGCTGCTGTCTCACCGCCATTACAGTCTCCACTACAGTGCGTAGACTGTAGTTCCTCTGGTGGCTGGAAGCTGCAATAGCGGGAGTATACTGTTGTACCATATAAGTGCTGTCGTTTGTGTGTGTGGGTGCCATACTGACAGGTACCGTACCATAATCAGTGTACTATACGGTACACTTTCTTTGGGGGTGTCAGCTTTTCTGCCTGTGAATTTGTCTTATTTGAGAAATATAAGGCACCCACCCTCCCGAAATATAAGGCACCCCCCCCCCCGAAAGTAAGACATAGCACAACTTTTGGAGCAAAAATTAATATAAGACAGTGTCTTATTTTCGGGGAAACACGGTAGGTTCTTTAAGTAGGAAAGTTTGTAAGTAGAAGTAATTTTTCCCAAAGGAATCAATGTAAAAGCAAATAATGCATGCAAACCCATTAAGAAAGAAATAAAAGCTCGGAATTTGGGTGGGAGGAGGAGGAGGAAGAAGAGGTGGAGGACAGTCGCTGCTGAAGAAAGAAAGTGAGGTGAGGGGAATTTTAAAAAATCCAAAACTTTAAGGCTTTAAAACAAAAGAGGGACTCTAAGGCGGCAAGGAGGAGGACACGCCACCCATACACCCGGCGTGAGGCTGCCTCCCATACACTGCGCCAGAGAGAGAAACCCAGGGGGAATGGCCTTCGCGCCACTCTCAGATTTCCTGGGAATTTTTTCCGGGCTCGGGTTCTCAAGTAGAAAATGGTTCTTAAGAAGAGGCAAAAAAATCTTGAACACCTGGATCTTATCTAGAAAAGTTCATAAGTAGAGGTGTTCTTAAGTAGAGGTACCACTGTACTAACTTTTATTGGGGGCATTTATGTCACAGCAATTCATTAACATAGAATGGGCGTGTCAAACTGGCAGTCCCCAGGCCAGATGTGTCATAGGCAGGCCATGCCCACTCCAGCTCCACAATGTGAAAAAACATTGCAAAACATCGTGATGGCAACGTGATGCCATGAATTTGATACCCATGACATAGAGCCATGATGGTGAACCTACAGCATGCCTGCCACCGGTGACACACAGAGCCAGCACACCAGCACTTGCTCTAGTTCAGCTCCAGCTCACATCTGTGCACTGGCCACTTCATTTTTGGCTTGTGCAGAGGTTCTGGGAGGGTGTTTTTAGCCTCTGGGAAGTGGGGGGGTTACCCTCCCCAGACTCCAAGAAAGCCTACTGGGCCCACTGGAAGTCTTTCCTGACTTCTAGTGGGCCCAGGAGAGCAGGGGGGTCATGCAAATGGGACAGGCAGCATGGGAGCATCAACCACACATGCAGGGGTGGATGGGGAGCAGGGTGGTGTTGAATTATGGGTGTGGGAACACATCAGTGATGGGCTACGAGCCAGAATGCTAAATTGCGCTCGCCGCCGCGGCTCATAAGTTCCTGCGGGACCAGTGCGATTTTGCTGCTGCACCTGTGGAGGTAGCAAAATTGCGCCCGTGTTTCAGCGAGGTTTTACCTGCGGCCCCATGCTCGATTTTGCTACCTTCACAGGTGCAGCAGCAAAATCGCACTGGTCCCGCAAGAACTTATGAGCCGCGGTGGCGAGCACAATTTAGCGTTCCGGCTTGTAGCCCACCCCTGGAACACATGGACAAGCGATAGCGCATGGGCGCATGCTTTTGGCACCTGAGAAAAAAAAGGTTCACAATCACTGACATAGACGGTCACAGTATCATCAACTATGAGACATCCTATTGTACTTGCTTAGATTTTCAGGACTGTTACCACTTCCAGTTCTGTTGGTATTAATTAATTAATTAATTATTTAGTTAGTTAGTTAGTTAGTTAGTTAGTTACTTAGTTACTTAGTTACTTAGTCCAATAACAATGAGGGTTTTAGTAGTAATAATTTAGTGAAAATTATCAAAATTATTTTGTTATAATCAAAATGTAGAGATTCCTACATTAAGATTTCTCTATTTTTTTGCTGAGAGTGGCCAATTAGTTAAGGTTGAGATGGGTTCAGATCCAGAAAAATTGATCTTCCAACATAAAATATATATTGCTTTATGTTCCACCATTTAGTAAGGATTGCTAAAGGTGTAACAAAAGGCTTCAAAAGTAGAATGGATAGACACCTTCAAATGAGCTTGCCTGGCTCTCATTAGTTCTAAAAGCCTTTAAAGTAGCGAATGGAACTGCTTAATGCAGGCCCTCTTTCTCACTCACTTTTTCAGAAACACAACAATACTATGTCATTAAAAGAGCTAAGTAAATAATTACTGTGGAGGTTTATAAAAGATAATTGCATATGCTGAATTATAATAGTCCCTAACAGTTGGGTTCTCGTGTCATTTAAATACCGGTATACAGTATTTATTTTTGATGATGATTCCAAGAGGTAAGGTTTTGTTTTCATTTTGCTATGTCTCTGATGTTCATTTATCTGAAGCCAAGATTCTCCCCCCCCCCCTTGGTTTCTCTCCTTCTTGCATCTATTGGGAATCTATGATTGGGTTTGTTATTCTATTTTTGCTTTTCAAATTATGGGGGCAGGGTGGGAGGAATTAGCAGCAGATTAATTTATCACTAATAGTGTCAGAAGAAAATTCATAGGAATGTCTGCAAAAGGAAACATTTTACTTTAGGGACACTCTGGTGTTGTTTTATAGGCAGTGGTCTAGCAATCATTTGGCAATCATCACTTGATAATGTATTTATTATAACTTTTAAGCTACCTGTTGGGAGAAGCAGGTGAAGGGAATTAGTTGCATTTTTCTTTATATGTCAGAGTGACATTTATGTCTTTAATTTCATGCAGACTGCTCCTATTACATCTTGTCCTAGAAAATAAGTTTTGGCTTTTCTACTTGTTTCATGGAAGCAATTTCTTACTGCAGCAGGGCAACTGGCTTTAAATGGGCAGTTTAAAGACCAATAGCATCACAGACCAATAGCATCACAGTTGAGGAATAAGTAATATTTTCTAATGAGGCCATGATAGGAAACATCATTAATATTAATTAATGCCTATTTTCCTGCATTCTTCAACTTGCTGCTATTTTTTGATTTACAAACCTAGTACAATGAGTCGGAAGTAGAAACAACAAGGATGCTCAATAAACCCAATAAAATAAATGGACGTTGTGTGGAAATTAACTCCTACAACCCTAAACTTAGACTGACACCAAAAACATGACATCACTGTAACCCAGAATTGCAGTACAACTTTTGCCTGTTCTTTGGGTAAAGTTTTCCTGTTTCAATTCCAGAAGTCTCTGGAAATTCCGTGGTAGCAATTTTCTTACATCTACATCACATTTAAAAAGATGTTTACTCAGATGTTTATATTCTAACAGGATACATTTCGGAATGGCAATCAAGTTGAATCTGCCAAAGGTTTGACCTGATTTGACCAGGCTGCCTATCCAAAGATCATTCTAAACATCCTTGCATCTTTATATATTTACAGAGCAGAAGCCAATTACCAATTTACAGAGCAAGAAGCCCATTTTGCTCAGGACCTTAAAAAAGTTTCTGCAAACATTTGTCACAGCATTGAGATTTGTCTCCAGATGTGACAGTTGAAGCCAACACCTCCCGCTCTGCGACTGTGAGAGCTTTCATTCAGCCTAATATTGGTACTTTGGGGGAATCGTGTACCACTTCTTTTCTCCCATCTGTCAAACTTATTTACAATTGACGTGTCTTTTCTCTTGCCTAGGCTGCAAAACTGGTTGACTGAATGCAGTCTTAATTATGCTAATCTGAACTAAGACCTTGAGCTGAATAATAAAAACTGCTGCCCTTCATGTGTCTTTGTGAGCATAACTGTTCACTATCAGAGGTTCTTTATAAATTCTACAAGATACCATCATATTTCATTAACTTATTTCCATCAGAGCATTTGTTGGGGTAGTGAGACAGTGAGAAAAGAGATAACTAAGAGAATATATTTGACAGGATTCCGACAGGATAAGGTTCCAAGATAAATTCCAAAGTGCAGCATGGAAATGTAAAATAAGCATTGGGGGCGGGGAGGGGGGGCGAGTCTTCGGAGAGGGGCGGCATACAAATCTAAGTAATAAATAAATAAATAAAATGTTTTTAGTTCTGTAATCAAGAGTGCTAATGCATCCTGATGGGTTGCTTTTACATTTTAGTAGAATGATGTTCCCAGTTTAGCAACGTACAGTGGTACCTCTATTTACGAACTTAATTTGTTCCGTGATCAGGTTCTTAAGTAGAAAAGCTTGAAAGTAGAAGCAATTTTTCCCATAGGAATCAATGTAAAAGCAAATAATGCGTGTAAACCCATTAGGAAAGAAATAAAAGCTCAGAATTTGGGTGGGAGGAGGAGGAGGAAGAAGAGGAGGAGGACAGTCGCTGCTGAAGGAAGAAAGTGAGATGAGGGGAATCAAAAAAATCCAAAACTAAGGCTTTAAAAAATAAGAGGGACTCTGAGGCGTTGAGGATGAGCATGCACCTCCCATACACCTGGCGCGAGGCTGCCTCCCATACACTGTGCCACAGAGAGAAACCCAAGGGAAATGGCAGGAAACTGACCAGGTCTTTGTGCCACTATCAAGTTTCCTGGAAAAGTTTTCCGGGCTCAGGTTCTTAAGTAGAAAATGGTTCTTAAGAAGAGGCAAAAAATCTTGAACACCCAGTTCTTATCTAGAAAAGTTCTTAAGTGTTCTGGTTTCTGGTAGAACTTTATCTATTACAATTAACTCTTAGTAAATGCAGTATTTCATAAACCAAGAAACTCCATTTTTATTTCTTTTCCCTTCTGTATTCACTACAGTTCATTCTGCCACATTCCTTTTCCTCCCCCTGATCTTTCTTAATTGCATTCCTCATACATTCCTCCCAGTCTTCTCCGTTTAATAAGATTTATTTACTCACAACTTGATTCACGAACAGCAGAAATGACTGTAAAATAGCACAGAATGCATTTGTTTGCTTGGAAGCCGAACAGAAAAACCCTTTCATTTTAGCCCTACAACATTGAAACTCCACCCTTCTTCCCCCCTGACCCCCTGACGTACCAAATACATCACTACGGTATTTAACCCATTCCTCCCCTTAATATCTTCTTCCAAACACCTGTTCTTTACGTTTTTGGACCCTTCTAAATTTAGGATTGACCCATCGAACATCTGATTCTTCCTCGCTAGATTCTGGACTCATAGGCACATCCTGTGGCTGGCCTACCACCTGTTCTACTACCTGTAACCCCGGGCCCACCGCTAATTCATAAACACTATCAGTATCAGAGTCCTCAATTTCTTCATCATCTTCCAACTGACCAGGAGTATGTACAACATTAAGTAGAGGCGTTCTTAGGTAGAGGTACCACTGTATTTCTACCAAATTTGCAAATGGTGCTATGATGTGGAAGGGATGTAGAAAACATTTGAGAGTCTTTTAAATATTTATTTATGCACCATTCATTAGTGAAGTTTACAGTCAGAATTGGGCTTAGTTTATATTAATAATTTTCATAGGCAACTCATTTCTCAAGCTGCCTCAGAGAATCAGAAATATTTTCCTTTGCAAGGAATAAACTAAGATTCCTAAAGGCAAATTATCTAGAGAGAACAGTCTTCATACAGTTTTATTTGATTTGCATGGCTGAAATCAATCTTTTCTTTAGATCTAAAGTCAAAGTATGAATAAGTATTGCATTGTAAATAAATGATGCATCACACTTGATGTATGTTTTAAGAAATAAAAATTTAACTATTAAAGAAAATAATGTTAGAAATAGCTGAAAGATTTCTAACCCTTTTTAAGATCCATATAAACAATTGCCTTATTCCACATTTTAATATATTTCTAATGCAATGCAGTGTTAAGAAGATTTTCTGGCTTTATTTCACAATTATTTTCATTTACACCCTTGGCAGAAATAAGACAAAGTGAAATATAAAGGTTCTATTTGGAAATAAATTTAAAGATTCTGCAGTATAGTAATTTTTATTTATATTTGTGTCGGAGGTATTGAGGCACTTCCAAGTCCAAAGAATTAATAAGTGACATCATTATTGCTCAGGGGATGCCCAGTTTGGGGGAGGTTCCTTTCATGTCCCATCAATGGGCCACCAAACAGGTACCTATTTATATGCTTATGTTTGCACACATTTGAATTGCTAGAAAGGCAGGAACTGGAGTAGATGATGCCCTTGGGTTTCAAACACGGGCTTGCAGATTGTCAATCCAGCATTCTAACCACATGACTCACACACTGCCCTAATATAGCAGTTCAATACAGTATTTCAAGATTATGGACAAATGTAAAATTAAACTCTAAACATCAAAATAAAATGCTTAGAGAAGAAGCTGGTAACTACAGGCCAGTTAGCTTGACATCAGTTGTAGTTAAAATGATGGTGACTCTACTCAAAAAGAGGATAAATCACCTAAAAAACAATAACTTTTGGGACCCAAATCAGCATGGCTTTACTGAAGGCAAATCATGTCAGACTAATCTCATTGATTTCTTTGATTATGTCACAAAGGTGTTGGATGAAGGTGGTGCTATGGATATTGCCTATCGGGACTTCAGCAAAGCCTTTGATACGGTTCCACATAAAGAGCTGATAGATAAATTAGTGAAGATTGGACTTAATCCCTGGATAGTTCAGTGGATTTGCAGCTGGCTGAAGCGTAGACATCAGAGAGTTATTGTTAATGGTGAGTATTCTGAGCAGAGACAGGTTACAAGCAGTGTGCCACAAGGGTCTGTTTGGGGTCCTATTCTTTTTAATATGTTTGTGAGTGACACGGGAAGATTTGGTAGGGAAGGTTTGCCTATTTGCCGATGACTCTAAAGTGTGCAATAGGGTTGATATTCCTGGAGGCGTCTGTAATATGGTAAATGATTCAGCTTTACTAGATAAATGGTCAAAGCAATGAAAACTGCAGTTTAATATTTCCGAATGTAAAATAATGCACTTGGGGAAAAGGAATCCTCATTCTGAGTATTGTATTGGCAGTTCTGTCTTAGCAAAAACTTCAGAAGAGAAGGATTTAGGGGTAGTGATTTCTGACAGTCTTAAAATGGATGAGCAGTGTGGTCGGGCGGTAGGAAAAGCAAGTAGGATGCTTGGCTGCATAGCTAGAGGTATAACAAGCAGGAAGAGGGAGATTGTGATCCTGCTATATAGAGCGCTGGTGAGACCACATACTAACCTGTCACTTGATAAAATCTGCAAAATGCCAGAATTGAAACACTGTGAAAGATACGGATGAATATTTGGGCTTCTCATCAGCTCCATTTTATTTGATTTGGCATGGGATTTAATTACGTTTTATGCTATTCTTCACACAGAATTTTCAAAATGGCTTATACAAAAATTATACAATTTGAGATTATTTCATGAAAACTGCTGTGATGTGATAGATTAATTATATAGTTATATATTCCTCTATCTCCATTGGCAGAAGTATTTCAAAGATTGCTGGGGTGGGGGGAATTAATGTTCGAGGAAGCAAAGAGAAAGTTATCAATATTTGAAGAATAACCACATTAACTGTGTTTGATTAAATTTTAATTCTCGGCTAATTACATTTAGGTGCAGATGATCTTTTGAACTGATTTTCTTGTAGCGTAATACCTCTTGCCTACACTGAGAAACTATATATGCCCCTTGGCACCAATGTTCTATTTTCATAAGCAAAATCTATTTCGCCAATTTTCAGTTATCTGGGGGGCGGGGGGAACTGGCTATGGGCATATGACACTTACATTGAGTCCAGGAATAAAAGTAATAGATACAGCATTTTGCTTCTATCAATTTATACTAAGCCATCGCACACTGATTTAAAAATTTTTAAAGAGCTTTTGCATTTCTCTTTAGCGTACAAAATATCTATTTTGCTTCTTGATTGTTAGGGTTGAACCAGACGTAGCAAATGGATTCCAATTGAGAAAGCCCAGTTCTTTCAGGACTGGGTGAAATTTGTTTTGTCAAGTACGTATTGGTGGTATACAAAGATATAACAATATTTTATTTATTTTATTTATTTATTTCTTGGATTTGTATGCCGCCCCACTCCGGAGACTCGGGGCGGCTAACAGCAATAATAAACCAGCATATAATAATAATAATCCAATACTAAAAACAATTAAAAACCCATTATTATAAAAAACCAAACATACATACAAGACATACCATGCATAAATTGTAAAGGCCTAGGGGGAAAGAGTATCTCAATATTTATATACATGATACTAGTAAGAGAGAAACATTAGGACAGAGGACGGAAGACACGCTGGTGCATTTATGCACGCTCCTTACTGACCTCTTAGGAATCGGGAGAGGTCAACAGTGGATAGTCTAAGGGCAAAGTTTTAGGGGTTAGGTTAGGTGATGAGACTAGAGAGTCAGCTAGTGAGTTCCATGCATCAACTACTCGGTTACTAAAATCATATGTCCTGCAGTCGAGTTTAGAGCAATTTACTTTAAATTTGTAACTGTTGTAAGCTCTCATGTTGTTGTGGTTGAAGCTGAAGTAGTCATTGACAGGAAGGATGTAGCAGATGACTTTATGGGCTAGGCTTAGGTCATGTTTAAGGTTCTAAGCTTTCTAAACTTAGGATTGTAAGTCTAGCTGCTTAGGATATACTGTGGCAAGTGGAGGAGTGGAGGGCTCTTCTAGTAAAGTATCTCTGGAAATTTTCTAGAGAGTTTATGTCCAAAATGCGGTGTGTACACTTGATCTTTTGATAGGTTAATTCCAATGGTAAGGTGTGTCTTCTGTTCCCCTTTCAGCATATTTTTATTATTTACTATATTCCCATACATAAAGTATCTGCTACATAGATCTGTCCATGTATGTATGTATGTATGTATGTATTTATGTATGTATGTATGTATGTATGTATGTATACATGTATATTTATACACATACACACACATATGTATTTGTGTGTATATATATATATATATATATATATATATATACTGTTTCGTAGATTTCCCCGGGTACAGGTATGACGGTCTTGGTATATTCGGGTTTCTTCCCGTGTAGGATTTAGAAATTTTTGGCGACGTTTCGATGAGGTCCCACTCGTCATCTTCAGGCTGGTGCTTATGTCCTTGTTCTAGGGCGAACACAGCGAGACCTGAGCTGCCTTCCTTCTATACACCCAGCCACCAGTATTTATGTATGTATGTATGTATGTATGTATGTATGTATGTATTTATGTATGTATCACATGTTTTTGCTGAATTTTTAAAATTAAGGGAGATTTAGCAAAAACATATGATACATGCAGAACATAGTTTGTTGGCTATGAATAAATTAACTGCATTGAAATGTCCCTGGGTTGGGCCTACAGGCAAAAAGGAGCTGTGACGTTCCTTCAATATACCAGGGTGATCCAACAGAAAACACACACACATATTATATATATATATATATATATTTGTTTTCGTAGATTTTCACGGGTACAGGTATGACGGTCTTGGTATATTCGGGTTTCTTCCCGTGTAGGATTTGGAAATTTCGGGCGACGTTTCGACGAGGTCTCACTCATCATCTTCAGGCTGGTGTTTCTGTCCTTGTTCGCCTAAGATATAAATATACCAGGGTGATCCGACATAAGAAAAACATATAGCCCCTCCCTGGTACAAAGCTGGAAGGGTTCTGATCTGATAGCTCACACTGCTAGTTCTCTGCTTTACAAGGCAGAGTTCACCAGATCGAATCCCAGTAAAGGAAAGGGTGTGGCTAGCTGATGAGGCCAGAACAAGGCCAAAATGGGACCATCCTAGTCTCTCTTAATTTTAAAATTCCAGCTAAAAAAACATTTAACACATACAGAATACAGTTGTCGGCTATAGATATATTAACCGCCTTGAAGTGGTCCTGGGTTGGGCCTAGAGGCAAAAAGGAGCTGTGACGTTCCTTAAATATACCAGGGTGATCCGACATAAGAAATATATATATATATATATATATATATATATATATATATATATATATATATATATATATATATATATGTTTTCGTAGATTTTCACGGGTACAGGTATGATGGTCTTGGTATATTCGGGTTTCTTCCCGTGTAGGATTTGGAAATTTCTGGCGACGTTTCGATGAGGTCCCATCGAACCTCATCGAAACGTCGCCAGAAATTTCCAAATCCTACACGGGAAGAAACCCGAATATACCAAGACCATCATATATAAGAGAGAGAGAGAGAGAGAGAGAGAGAGAAAGAGAGAGAGAAAGAAAGAAAGAAAGAAAGAAAGAAAGAAAGAAAGAAAGAAAGAAAGAAAGAAAGAACCTAGGGCTGTAGGGCTAGCATCAGCACTGCAAGAGACCAAGAGCATTTCTCTGGAGGCCTCACCTAAACCTTCAGTGGTTCTTTATGAGCTCTTTCTTTATGAGCTCTTTCTTTATGAGCTCTTTCAGTGGTTCTTTTAAGCTCTTTCTTTGGTGCAAAGTGTCACCAACTGCCTTTGCTATTTTTGTCCTGATTGTGTCACCTTGGCTGGTCACATGTCGCTCTCAGCGGAAGCACAGAAAGATAATAGCACCATCTTGCAGTTTCACATTTCAGATAAATTGGAATAAAAACACTGAGCGGACAAGAATCAATTGCAAATTTTAAAAGTATGTTGAACTTTCTACACTTGCAACTCACAACTTCCATGCAAATGTTTAGCAAGGATGGTTCACTTCCCACTTCTCCCTTTAACAGGAGACTGGGTGTAGGATTAGAGTATTAACTTGCTCCTGCTTAACCTAATATTGTAAACAAATTAAAATTATACTCTGAACATGACACACTTCAATGTTGTATTTGATATTAATTCTCATACAACAAACAAGGTTTTTAAATGTATTTATTTATTTATCATATTTAGGAACCATCCATCTCCCTCAGAGAGTAACTATAAATGGGTTTTTTAAAATTAACAGATATTATTATTATTATTATTATTATTATTATTATTATTATTATTTAGATTTGTATGCTGCCCCTCTCTGAGGGCTCGGAGCGGCTTACAACAAGAAAACAGTACAAATCCAATATTTAAAAAACAGTTTAAAACTCTTACCATAAAAACAATCATCCATTTCATACAGACCATACATAAAGTGGAGATGGTCCAGGGGAATAAATTTCCCCATGCCTGATGGCAGAGGTGGGTTTTGAGGAGCTTATGAAAGATAAATTTGTGAAGGAAAAAAATGCATATACAGTATGTTGTACAAGATACAAGCTGCTCCACATGCGAGTATTCCAAGTTACGAGCCGCGACGCGAGCGAAATTTCTCTTCGACACCCGAGCTCAAATTCGGGATACGAGCCGAGCTTCCACTAGGTGGCGCAAGAATCCTTGCTTCTGGTTATCTCGGCACGAAAAACAAAGTCTAAAGGCATTCGTTCGAGTTGCGAGTTGATCGACTTACGAGCTCGGGTCTGGAACGAATTAAACTCGTATGTTGAGGTACCCACTGTATTGTGATTGAAAAAGAATTGATCACATAGTATATACATTCCAGTTTAGAAATAATTATCATTTAAATAAATGTCCAACATATGTCCTTGTAATTGAAAACACTGACCAAATGAACAGACTGTTCTTTAGGTGTAAAATATGGACATTTTCAAAGCTTCTGTTATCTACTTACAGTTTTTCAACAGATTTTTCAGACAGATGGTACAAAAAGTAATGGTCCTCTAACATCCCTTGAAACAGCTCTTTTGTGCAAATCTAAAACATTTTGCACCCTCTCTCCAATTTTCCTGCAACCCAAAATTTGAGAACACATTCTTCTTAATAACCATACTCCCCTGAGCACTTTGAGTTTTCCCTTTTAAACCTTTTAAAGAAAAAGTTTGTAGTTGTATTTTGCACTTTGAGATTTGACAGTGAAAATTTCTCCTAGTATAGCATATTACCTTGTACATCTTAAATCCAGTTCAAATGTGACTACCAAGCATCACTAACCTCTCAGAAATGTCAATGGCTAAATATTCATCCATCTTCCTTCTACACTTCCAAAACTCTAAGCTGGTAGAGCAGGTAATAACTCTTTGTTCTGCCAGTATAGCATATTTTATCTTTTATATTTTAGTTGTAGTTGACCTATGAAGCAATGGAAAGGTCAGCTTTGGAAAAAGTGATACATTAAACCTGGCAAATGAGACAAGACAAGAGGATGATTCTTGTGATATGAATGCAGAAATTATTTTCAGAAAGGAAAACATAATATTT
Source organism: Erythrolamprus reginae (assembly GCF_031021105.1). Taxonomy (NCBI): domain Eukaryota; kingdom Metazoa; phylum Chordata; class Lepidosauria; order Squamata; family Dipsadidae; genus Erythrolamprus; species Erythrolamprus reginae. The sequence goes on along the minus strand of NC_091953.1, from coordinate 29,577,854 downwards.
CTTATATTTTTGCAGACATATCTTTCAAGTTGAATGGGCTTGCGGTTTTTTAAAATCCAATTATTAGAAGCCAACTGGTTTACACTAATATAAGTGGCATTTACTTGAATCCAGAAATATGCGAAACCCCTGAACAGCCAGCTTATTTTAATGATCCACAGTGATAGTTATCCAGTACAGCAAGAGAAAATTGAGTGGAGGGTGGGGAGATCCTTTCCTAACCAGGCTCTAATAGTCAATTCATTTTAACAGTGTTCACTTATTTATTGGAAGAAATTTCTTCTCCTTGTTGTCTGCATCTTAGCACTTACACTCACTTTCAGCTGTCTTCAAGTAGATGGAACGTCCAGTATCCTGGTGTTTATTTCCACCCACAACCCTGCTGTCCAGATGAACTCGTATGATAGAAGTTAAGAGTAACACTAATAAATTTATATCTACAGTGGTACCTCTACCTACAAACGCCTCTACTTACAAACTTTTCAAGATAAGAACGGGGTGTTCAAGATTCTCAATAACCATTTTCTATTTCCAAACCCGAGCCTCCGAAACTGTAACTGGAAAAGGCAGGGAGAAGCCTCTGTGGGGCCTCTCTAGGAATTTCCTGGCAGGAAACAGGGCTGGAAAGGGCAGGGAGAAGTCTCTGTGGGGCCTCTCTAGGAATCTCCTGGGAGGAAAACAGGGCCGGAAAAGGCGGGGAGAAGCCTCTGTGGGGCCTCTCTAGGAATTTCCTGGAAGAAAACAGGGCCTGAAAAAGCAGGGAGAAGCCTCCGTAGGGCCTCTCTAGGAATCTCCTGGGAGAAAACAGGGCCTCCACCCTCCCTGTGCTTTTCCCAATCACACACATTATTTGCTTTTACATTGATTCCTATGGGAAAAATTGCTTTTTCTTACAAATTTTTCTACTTAAGAATCTGGTCACGGAACGAATTAAGTTCATAAGTAGAGGTACCACTGTACTTCGGTATGCAGGTCTGTTTCCATTCTGCCATAATTGCAGCCACTTATTAGTATTCGGGTTTACTGCTACATCTCCCTGGCCATGAAGTGATGCTTTCATGACTATATGATGAGATTTTTTATAATCATTCTCCCCTCACTATCACGTCCTAATTAGAAGATGCCTGGTTTTGTTGCAAACCCACTGGATCCATTTAAGCTAAATCTGCAAAATCCTTAATTGTGTGAAAAGTCCATTTCAAATGACTTTTCCTGTCAGCAAAAGAGCTGTGATTATATTGTGCTAGAAACTTCCTATCTAGAAGAGCCCACTTACTTTGCTCCAGTGAAGGGCTGCCATATTTTTTTACTAGCACACTGTGGGTGTAGCTTATTTTGTGGGTGTGGTTTGCCAGACATGGGACCAGGTAGGAGTTGCTTGGTGATCATGTGATTGGGGTGGCTTAAAGGTCATGTGACAACCTTAAAGGTGGCCAACTTGATGTCACTCACATTAAGGGTTTGGGTTAGGGTGCCTGGCCTCCCCTCCCCTCAAAGAGATACAATTTCCCTATCTATTTACTATTACTGAACATCCAAAATATACTATTTAATTCTATGTATATATACCATATGTGTACATACATATTACACACAGGCACACAAAAAGATACATTATATACTATATAAACTCTATGTATATGTACACACACACACACACATGCACGCACAGCTCTTCTAAAATTATACACATTTACTGTGATAGGAAAAACATACCCAGAGCCCAGAAAGGATAAAAAGAAAAAAATTCAAAAATTTTCTACCAGTTCTGCGTAGCTGACCAAAATTTTTCTACCAGTTCTGCGTAGCTGACCAAAAATTTTCTACCAGTTCTGCATAGCTAATCAAACTTTTTCTACCGGTTCTGCGTATCTGACCAAATATTTTCTACCAGTTCTGAATAGCTGACCAATAATTTTCTACTGGTTCTGCGTAGCTGACCATACCCGTAGGAGCCCATCACTGCTTTGCTCCATATACTGTATTCAGTAGAAGAGGATTCCTAGTGATTCTGCTCAGAAGGTACATAGCAAAGCTACTCTATAATTCCTTTTTATTTATTTTCTCTGATGAAAAGATAAGAAACATTTTGAGACGGTTCCAAAGGGAATACGACTATGTCCAGTTCCTTATCCTCAGAAACTAAATATTCAAAGAACAAGCCTGGGTGATTCACAGCAAAATCCTTGCCTGAAGACGTACTAATCGCAAAGCAGAATTTATATCTCTTCTTGTGATCTAGTTGTCAGTCCTGTTGTCAAAACTCATTTCTCCCTTCTTTGAGGAGAATTCTGAATATACCTCTTTGATTATGGCGGTATTCATGCTACTCAGTCACATTATGCAATTAGCAATTAAGATTCATTAAAATTCTCATTATGTTGAGACTAATGTGAGTTGGGACACCCATCCATCTTGACAATCAATCAGTGTAATGACTCAAGATATCTTGTGCCTGTTGCAATCTCTACTCATTCCACTGTGAAGTCAAGCTGCATGGTTATAGAGGCCACTTAGTACGAATGTTGCAGTTTATTTGGAAACTGCAGGATACGGACTGTTGTTAATTAAGCAGTTTTAATTAAATAACACACAACAGCAGGGCTCTTTTCTGAACAGAAATGGTTATGCGTGGATATCTGTAGCAGCAGAAATTCACAACTATCATTCGTTTATTCATTTGTAAATACAATTTTACTGCAACATCTAGTCTTCATTTAAGCACCATGGAGAGGGCTTTGATTTACTGTCTCAAGGAAAGCTGAATTCTGTGAACTACATAAATCATTTTGGTTTTTCATAATTCTCTGCAGAACATATACTAGTGAACATTTCATTCACCTCACTGTCTGCTTGATATTCATCTCACACGAAGCACCCTCTTTAAATATCAACATAGCTCTTAAAGACTAAAAAATTTCCAATTATAATACAGGTTTCTGTTCATTTAAAAAAACCCTATAAAAACCTTGAAAGTGTATGAGAATGTTTGGCAATGATTCTTACATTTGCTTAACTCAAACTGTTAGTGACATCCATTGTATAAGCCAAAATTAACTTAAGAGGAATATCTTGAGGTGTTTCATCAAATCGATTGGAAAAAGGGAAATATTTCCTCAAAATCTTCTTGACAATAGTGGTTTTTGGCAGCAATGTAAAAATAACTCACCACTAATAATATTATTATTTTCTTGTCTAAGCTACATTCCTATAAATTCCTGACATCTCCCTTCAAAATATTAGCTAAGTCCAAACCTACTTATTTGCTGTGGGGTGGAAAATCAATCAAGGATGCTATTTTATGTCAGTTCAGATATTGTATCTCAAAAGGTGTTACTAGTTTCTCATTCTGATGGCTCCAATGATTTAATGATGTTCCCTGTGTTGAAGGTCCATAGGTAATTATGGGTTTAGAGATGCTATATTTTAATATTAGCTTTAGATCCAAATATTAGGTTTAGACACATTCCTTTGGCAAGATTTTAATTTAAACTTTAACTTTAAATAGAAAGTTAAATAAAACATAACATTTAAATAGAACATAAAGCAAATCAGATATAAAACAGATCTAAACTCTGACAATACTTTTACTTTATTTATAAATATATGATTTACACTGGCTTCTAAGTGGATTTATCATGAGTATCAAGAATGATTATTACAAATGTAATAGATAATGGTCCAAGAAGTTGTGACTGGTCAAATTTTGATAGGATAAGAGTCTCCCCATTTGAGAGTTTTAGAAAGGTTTCGATAAACTATCTTTCAATATAACATTCACTTTGGATTCTCCCCAACTTCAAACAATAAAGATAAAAACTCAAGTTTCAAACTACACTAGTGCAATATGATATCCTATTCAAGCGTATCTCATAATGGCATGTATCCATTATAGGAAAAACAGCATACTTTAGTTATTATCTAGATTTTTGTAAATGTTCTTGAAGAGAGATTCTCATCTTGAAACAAATGACTTCTACTTTAAATTGTTATCCCTTTGGTGCTCTGTAATCCTTTTTTGTTCATAACCCATTTCACATTTTAGAATATAGGAAATAAAACTTACCATGTCCTAACTAAAAAATATAAAAATAAAAATCCTGCTGCAAATCCTGAAAACTGGACAATACTGAGCCATTCACATGTATTCATTCTACATGATATACATATATATCATGTCACATCTGGTGCATGGTGTTGTGATTCAGCCTGAGGCTGCTCAGGGACCAGCTGCGTCTCTGCTGGCTCCATGCACGGAGGAGCAGGACAGCGAAGAGGAGGGGGCTGAGCTGTCGGACGGGGGAGAGGACAGTCAGGAATGGCATGAGGAAGAACAGCATGAGAGCCCCGGGGGGGGGGGGGGCTCTCCCCAGCCAGTAGCTTGGAGTCATTAGGGGATGACGCACAAGCTGTCATTGACATGCGACAGAGACGTTCAGAGCAATTAAAGAAGTATTATCAACATTGAAGTAGGAACAGCAGGGCTTGGGTGTGGTCCTCATTAGCAGGGTTTAAAAGGCAGGCAAGCCCTTGAAGCCATGTGGAGTGTTATCAGTTGGAGTTATGGTGTCCTGCTTTGTTCTCGGCGTCTCTGTTCCTGGCTTGTGGCCCAGCAGTTTGGAAGACCCGTGGGAGGTGTAGGCCTGCTATCTACAGCCTCGTCTTGGCAGCAAGAATCCTGTATTGCTGCATGGACTTTTGCCTTCGTGGATATATTTGAAGATACAGCGTTTTCCTGTTTGTAAGGACATTTTCTGTTCCCTGTGTTTTTCTTGAATTTTATAAACTGCCTTTGCCTTTTACCAGTGTGTCTGGCTTCTCTTTTTGGGTTGGTCTTGGCTTCCGGAGTGACCCAGACAGAACACATAGAAGGCAAAATAAAAAATGACCTGGAAGTGTGACCTGAATAACAGCTACAGAGATAAAGAGAGCATCTCCTTTTTATGTAGTCTTTGAACACTGACATTGTGCTCTGATCTATTTCCAAGACCTAACTCTCTGAAGATAATTAGTTACTGAAAATGTTATTGAGACCAACTGGTGTTTCTCTAGATTGCTGTTGTTCATAGGCTTGACTTACATCAATACATTCCCTTGAAAAGAAATATATTCCTCAAAGGGCTATGAGTTGTTGAAAATGACTCAGCTCTTTTATGCTGTCAAAGCTTCCACATTTTTTCACTGATTCTTATGAGTAGAAATAAATTCATCGTTTCCAGCAGGTACAACAAAATAATAATAATAATAATAATAATAATAATAATAATAATAATAATAAAATAATAATAATAATATAAATAAAATAAATAAAATAAAATAAAATAAATAAAATAAAAAATAAATAAATAAATAAAATAAAATAAATAAAACAAAATAAAATATAATAAAAATAATTTATTAGATTTGTATGCCGCCCCTCTCGGATAACTCGGGGCGGCTCACAAGTACAAATCCAATATTTAAAAACACAATTAAAAAACCCTTATTAATAAAATAATCACACAACCCAATCAAACCATACATAAACCAAGTAGTTAGGGCAGGTGTCAATTGGTCCCCTTGTTCAAATATAGGCTCTGCCAGTAACAGATTTGGGTTCCCCCCCACCTTTAGACAATAAAAATAATTTAAAACAAATTAAATACTTCAAAACGGTTTAAATTGAAAAGCAGAAGTAGAAGTAAAAATAGAAAATATGACATCTCATCAGAATCATTTATTTAATTTATTTAGAACACTTATATAGCTACCCATCTTATATGAAACTGCTAATAACAAATGACCCCTCAGTAAATATTTATCTTCACATCCTGGACATAAATTGTTTCAACTTGTACCCTCAAAATGACTGCCCACCAGAACAACTAGACACAGGAACATTTTTTCTGGAATAAACAAATAATTCCTTCAACACTATTTACTACATTTGCATTCACTGGCTGGGGAATCCTGGGAGTTGAAGTCCAAATATCTTCAAGTTGCCACGGTTGGAAAACACTGCTCTAGATGAAGTCAAGCATTCTATGAGCACAAACTCCCAGCTGAGATATTTGTCTGACGCCAATGAGTCTGGCATAGTCTGTAATGTGACTTAAGAACATAAGAAGAGCCATGCTGAATAAGGCCAAAGCCCATAGAGTCCAGCATTCTGTGTCGCATATTGGCCCACCAATTGTACATGGGGATCTTGAGTAGAAAGAGAAGGCAAAACCCTCCCTTTCCCTTTACCCCCAACAAATGGTACTCAAAGGAATCCTGCCTGTCTCAACCAACATAGAGGTGGCACATGGACATCTGTTTCAATAACCATTGATACACTTTGCATCCATGAATCTGTCTAATCCTGCCTTGAAGCTATCAATGATGACAGCTGTCACGACCTCTTCTGGAAGTGAAGTCCATAAACCAAGGACCCTCTGAGTGAAGAAATATTTCCCTTGGTTTGTCCTCGCTTTCTTACCTATGAGCTTTAGGGAGCGCCCCCTTGTCCTAGTATTGTATGATAGAGAAAAGAATGTTTCTCTACCCACTTTTTCTATCCCATGCGTGATTTTATACACTTTGATCAAGTCACCCCTTAAATGCCCTCTTTCAAGGCTGAAGACCAAGGTGTTGCAACCTGATTTCATAAAGGAGGTGCTCCATTTCCTTGATCATACTTGTTGCCCTTTTTTTTGCACCTTTGAGCGCAAAAGGTAGTTAACTTAATTAATTAACTTAGCTAATTAACTTAACTAATCCTCAGTTTGGTGCCCTTTCCTTTCTGAGCCAAAGTTCTGTTTGTTATTTAAATTGATGGATATACCCTGACAATAATCTTTATGGACAAAAGTAAATAACAGTAAAACTCCCAGAAATTCCAATAATGTCATCAGTCTGTAGACTAAAGCATCCGAGTCTGCGGAGAGGGGCGGCATACAAATCTAATAAATAAATAAATAAATAAATAAATAAATTAGAGAGCACTGAAATCAGATAGCAACAACAAAGGCAAATACAATTATTTATCTAATCTAGCCAGATTGGTGGGGGCAAAAATTTGTAAAAGGGGAGGCAAAGTCACAAGAAATGTGAAGCTTTGGGTCGGCATTTCCTTTGAATATGCCCTAAATTATGCCAGACCCATCCTCAAATACAGCTCATCTGTTTGGAACCCATATCGCATCTCAGGCATTAACACCCTTGAAAATGTCCAAATACTGTATACTTCACCAGAAGAGCCCTTCACTCTTCCACTCGAAACAGAATACCCTACGAGACTAGACTTTCAATCCTGGGCCTAGAAAGCTTAGAACTAAGCCGCCTTAAACAAGATCTAAGTATTGCCCATAGGATCACATGCTGCAACGTCCTGCCTGTCAGCGACTACTTCTGCTTCAACCACAACAACACAAGGGCACACAACAGATTTAAACTTAATATTAACCACTCCAAACTTGATTGTAAAAAATATAACTTCAGTAACCGAATTGTCGAAGCGTGGAATTCATTACCGGACTCTATAGTGTCCAGTAAGGGGCGAGTACAAGTGCACTAGAGTGCCTTCCGTCCCCTGTCCTATTGCTCTCCTATATCTCCTATACCTTTTTTCTATTCCTATATCTCTTCTTCTATTCTTTCATTGATATGTTCTATTACTATATCTTCTTTTCTATTCTTTCATAGATATATTTTACTATGAGTATCTCCTCTATAACCGTCATCATGTATTTTACTATGTGTATATAGATATATACCCACTAAAACCCTCATTGTGTATTGGAATAAATGAATGAATGAATAAACAAACAAATAAACAAATAAACAAATAAACATAAGACAGAGACCAAGAGTAACTCCAGATGACAAGGCAGAACTTTGATAGGTAAAAGTTATGCTTTGTCATATGACAAAAAGTGGATGACTCTTCAAGAGAAGCATGTAAATTTTATTAGTCATGGCGTTGTGGTCATCTATGGTTATACATTAGAATAATTCTCATTACAAGGAGCATGTAATAATCAAAATGACAATCTCCCTCCAGTTTGTCAGCTTTATTATGCTGGATTCTTTCCACCTTTTCTCAAACTGATGTCACTGGTTAACAATTTATTTTATCTATTACTTTATTAAAATTGTCTCTTCGCTAATGTGAAAATTTCAAGGACAGATTAGAATCATGAATAACATCCAAATGCAAATAGCCAGCCAAAAATAAGAGAACTGCATTGGCAAAAGAAAAACCATCCAGATGAATCTAAGAACAAACGGAAGAGATGCATGTTATTCCTTCATAGACATATGAGCTGTTGTGGTTAGCTCTGGCCTAGCTCCTGCCCCAAGCAATGTGCAGGTGGATGTGGGGGAAACATCCACAAGCTGCAGGCCTGTTTTGCTCCCAATGGAATCTGCGGACGAAGTCTCCTCTGACCAAGGAAGCGTGAGTGACAGGGAAGAGGGGAGTTTGGCCGACAGCCCAGGACGAGATCAATCATCTGTATCATCCTTGGATTCTGAACAAGAATTAATGACACATCCACACATGCGTAGAGTGATGCATAGGATACAACAACTGAAGGATTATTACAAGAGAAAATGAGGCCACCTGTGGTTGGGTGGGGCTGCTGTAATTAGTGCTACAGATAAAAGTGAAACCTGGTGTTTTAGCACAATGATTCATCTTGTTTCGTCAAGATCGTGGTTTTTGTGTTGTTCAAGATTGTGTGTGGACTCTCTGGAGATTAGAATTGGACTCAATTTCCCAGTTATTGGGTGAGCAATTGGATTGCATTTAACCTGTGCCTCGTGTGTACCAGAAAATCCCTTTGACATTTAAAAAGGGAGCTGTTTCTGTTTTTCTGTTTATAAAAACTTTTGGGTTTTCCTTTTATCGTATGGTGTGTGTCTTCCTGGACTAATTACCCTGTAATTACAGGCAGTTGAAACACTCCGGCAGAACATGAGCTAGGGGAGAAAATCTGGGACAACTCAACTCACAAATTAAGGCTAATGGATTAAAAGACCTTGCTGGAGATCACCATTAATGATCATGCTTTTTAGTAGCTCATTTTCTTAAAAAATTGTGGGGCCAAATTATAAGATATTATGGTCACCAACCTAAAAATGCTCAGCACAGTATAAAATGAACTAATGATCAGATCTGGCATCAGTGAGTATCCAGGCCTGTTTTATGTTAAGATGCAGTTTGGTTCTTCACGTTGTATATATTGAGCCAATTATGGTTTTACGAATGCAAATCATGGCTTAATACACCAAGAGCTAGGAATATACTATGTGTGTGCCGTTATGCGGCATAAAACGCAAAAGTGAACTGTTGATTAAGCTTGACCTAGATTTTATTAATGCTAAAAAGAAGCACCTCTTCTTTTAATGCAGTTGTTTTACCTTCACTGTCAACATCAGGCTGTTATTTTCAGCCAGATTCATTATGTAAACTCAGCTTCTTATTGAGTTGTTGACTACTGAGCAATTGTATGTCCTGAATTTACACAAATGTGTTAAAACTCTTGTAAACAGTTTTTTGTTTTTTTTAAAAAAACTGAATAATGCCCTGGGTAATTATGAAACAAACGCAAACTAGAAAAACAAGGAGTTTCAGTTTAGTTTGCAGCCACTATGGAAGCACACATAATGCAGTGCTGGTCTTATTTTGCTGGAAAAGAAGTCAAATATAACACCCCGAAGAGGTAGAAGTTTTAGGTGACATATTTGTTTTCTGAGATGTTATCTAAGCTTTCATAGGACTTAGATACTATAATGAAAATGGGGCCTAGTATCACGAAAGTCTCTAAATCAGTGGTTTCACAGGAGTCGCCTAAGACCATGGGAAAAGACAAATTTCCCATGGTGTTAGCAACTAAAGCTTCTATTCTGGGACCTCGGAACATATTTTTACAATCTCACCAATCGGGCATTTACAGTGGGTGTGTCCCTCTGATCTTCCTGCCAATCAGTTTAAAGCTCTGTTGGGAGAATTGGCACTAGACTTATGGTTGGGGGTCACCCCAACATGAGGAACTGTATTAAAGGGTCGCAGCATTAGAAAGGTTGAAAACCACTGTTCTAAATACTCACTTTTAAGTGAAAAAATAGCTTAGGTGTTGAGGCATTAAATGAGTGCACATCATATGGGTCCCCAAATGTTGACAGCTGTCCATCCTTGATTATTCAGTCATAAGGCTAATGAACAATAAAGGGGGGGGACTTTATTTGTAACCTTTCCCCCCCTCCCCCCTCTTTCATATGGAAGCCAAATCTTGCATTTAGCGTAGCCTCTTCCCACAGCAATTAGGGGATAGTTGAGTTTGTTTTTAGATGGTTTTATTTTTTACTTATTGATTGTGTGTTTATATTATTCACGGTCCAGTCACACTACCTGAGCCTTATAATTCTTGGAACAGCCAAACAACTTAAAACATGCAAAAGTATGTTCTGAAATGCAAGATGTTCCAATTGTGATTCAATATATTGTAATTGTATAGACGGTGATTGAAGAATGCTAAGACACTTCAAATATTTTGCTTACTCCGTAACAGGCTCAGGGAATTGAATTTTGTCACCCCTTACACCCCTATATAACTAATTGAAGTTGTAACTGATAGAACAGAACCAGACTATGATACATAGGACAAATTAATATTATAGAAAAATGGAAGAGACTTAAGTGACGGGGAGCTATCCAAGGCTTTAGATTTATGACGTGAACAAAAACCTTGGCAGTAACTTTGATCTTAAAATCCAAGGCTAAAAGGCAGCAACAGCTGCTTTCTACTTAAATCACAACTTCTCATGTCAAGTGCAATAAAATCTGAGATCCTGTAACTTAGTTAACATTAGAATGTTTTGTTCTTTTCGAAATGTCCCAGGTCTTCTTGTCTTGTGATTTATCTTGAGATTACCTCAGGAGATGAAGAATGGATATGTTCTGTACATTTGTTCCCAGACTGCACTTTGGAATGCTGTCAAGATCACGGTTAGATGTCATTAGCACCATCTAAGTAGTGTTCTGGATATTGGAGATCATGAAATTATCCCATCAAAGTCTGTGGCTGGGCTTTCAACTGACCTCTGACTGTGAGGAGAGCCTTCAAATTTTAAAATGTCTCCTCTCAAAGCAAAGGCAGAAAAAAAAAATCCTTTATCAGTTTCATGCACACATTCGAGCATGGTTATTCCTTTATAAATGAAATATTGGCCATCTAGTAAACTGTACCAACTGTTTAAAGACAGTAGTGGAAAGTAGAAAGTTACTTCCTCCCCAGTCTTTATGTATGATGTGACATTAGTATTATTGCTTCTTAGGTCTATGGGATTCATTTACATTCATATGAAAGGAAATAATTGCAAACATTCAATTCTAAGACTGGTTGTTATTCCTCTTGTAATTTAGTTTGGCCTTTATATTTAATTTTAATCTCATTGTTTCACTGTGTTCTTTGACTTTTATTACTGGAGCTTGCAGATCTGTTGCATTTTCAAATGTCAAAGCAGTGTCATCAATATAGCTTACTGATGTTTCTTTTTCCTATTTTAAAATCACGTATCTTCTTCCCATCCAGTTCCCCTTAATATACATTCAGCACAGAGTTTGAATCGATAAAGAGTATATAGCCTTGTCTCACTTTTGCCTGTCTGTCCACACCGTGGCTTTCTGATCCATATACAGTGTTCCCTCGATTTTCGCGGATTCGAACTTCGCGAATAGCCTATACCACGGTTTTTCAAAAAATATTAATTAAAAAATACTTCGCAGTTTTTTTCCTACACCAGGGTTTTTCCCACCTGATGACATCATGTCATCGCCAAATTAATAATTTTTGCAAATAACAAATTTTTTTTATTAATAATAAATAATTATGTTTATAAATATCAGGATCACTAAGTGTCTTATTCAATGGTGAGTACCAGTAATAATGGTGAGTAAATAGTTGTTAAGGGAATGGAAAATGGTAATTTAAGGGTTTAAAGTGTTAAGGGAAGGCTTGCGATACTGTCCATAGCCAAAAATGGTGTATTTACTTCCGCATCTCCACTTCGCGGAAATTCGACTTTCCCGGGCGGTCTCAGAACGCATCCCCCGTGGAAATCGAGGGAACTCTATACATTTTGCATAAGGACAATGAGATAGGAGCCTTGGTGGTGCAGAGGTTACAGTGCGGTATTGCAGGCTACTTCTGACTGCCAGCGATTTGGCAGTTCAAATCTCATCGGTTCAAGGTTAACTCAGCTTTCCATCCTTCAGAGATTGGTAAAATGAGGATCCAGGTTGTTAACTCTGTAAACCACTTAGAAAGAGCTGTAAAGTGGCATATACTGTAAGTGCTATTACTATTGTGGAATAATTATTGGAATTTTCCAGGTACTAACTGCCTTGATGGTATTCCCATGTTTTATATTCCTTTCCGAACCTCTTCTTCACTTCAGTTTGCTTGATATTGTCAACTTGAAAGATATTAGGTAGCTGTAGTGTTATTTTTATTCAGACTCTTGGTGTTATTTCTACAGGGCATTTTGATTGCTTTAATTTTCATTAATATTATCAATATGATTTATCTTCGGAGAGGGGCGGCATATAAATCCAATAAATAATAATAATAATAATAATAATAATAATAATAATAATAATAATAATAATAATAAATGAACATGTCCATGTAATCATCAAGGGTTAAGCTTGATTCAAGGGAATTTTTACTTTTCCAAATGAATATGATTATCAGTTTCCAAAAATATTTTTCACGAATATAATAGCAACTGAAATAAAAACTGGAGCACTGAAAAGCGCTCAAGCGGTAGTGGTATTGGGTTGGAAAGAGTCTATAAAATGGACACTACAGAACTGGTACTGGTACATGGTGGATCACATTCATTTTGAAATCATGGAAATAAGATTAAACAACTTTGATGAAAATAAATTGGAGAAGCTGATGGTACGATGGAATAAGGTGAAAGGTTATATGCTGAATAGAATCTGTGATGAAAATGTGAAAAATAAACTCCAATCACTCTTTTAATAATAACAAATGCAAGGTAGAGCTAAGGAAAATATATACAGTATATATATATACAGTATATAAACTAGTAAATATTTGACCCCCCCGCAATTGGTGGTGGTGGGATTGTCAGTTGGGTGATGGGCACATGCACTGTGCACTGTTTTATGTTTGTTTTATGTAACTTTATGTGCAAAACCAATAAAAAATATATTTAAAAAAAATATATAATAGCAACTTTTTAAAAAGGTCACTACTTTAGCCATAAGGATATGACCACATAACCCTTAATGTATTCCTATAAAATGTCTGTTTATTCCCTAGATAAGGAATTTCTAGCTCTCTTTCAGCATGAAATAAGTACTAATAATTCTCCCCATTATCAGCATTTCATTCCTCTAATGCTTCCTATATTATTTCTGGCTTTAATTTCTAGAAGGTGACTATCCTGGATAATAGTCTGGTTCTTCCGTTTTGCTAGAGAACTGTCACCTAGCACAGATTAATTATAGTAGATATTAAATTGCTTTATCTTGGGATAAGGAATGGAGAATTTGAACTTGAGATATCCATTTAGGTCAAACCAAACTATTAAATAAAGCCTTTCTCCACTATATCTGTGAGACCACCTTCTGCCGCACGAATCCCAGCGGCCGGTTAGGTCCCACAGAGTTAGCCTTCTCCAGGTCCTGTCGACTAAACAATGTCGGCTGGCGGGACCCAGGGGAAGAGCCTTCTCTGTGGTGGCTCCGACCCTCTGGAACCAGCTCCCCCCAGAGATTAGGATTGCCCCCACCCTCCTTGCCTTTCGTAAACTCCTTAAAACCCACCTCTGCCATCAGGCACAGGGGAACTGAGACATCTCTCCCTTGCCCATGTAGTTTTTGTGTATGATATCATTGTGTGTATGTTTTTATATATTGGGTTTTTTTTAGACTTTTTAATGTCAAATTGTTATTTTTAGATTTTAAATATTAGATTTGTTACCATGTATTGCTTTTTATCACTGTTGTGAGCCGCCCCGAGTCTACGGAGAAGGGTGGCATACAAATCTAATAAATAATAATAATAATAATAATAATAATAATAATAATAATAATAATAATAATAATATTTATCCCTAAAAGATAGTACCAGTTTTCATTTTATTGGCAAATTTCATTACTTCACCTGTATAGAACTGTTCAAAAGCAAAGAAGATACACAAAGCTAATAATTTTCTTTTCAAGATGTTTATTAAAAGTGTCCTTAGTTTATGATAAAAACTACAATACTGAGTCCTTTTAATACAATATAGCTACATATCAGAAGATCATCTAAAAATAGTTTTAGCAGCAGATTAGACACATGACCTGCAGTGCCCTTTAAAAATAACTAATTGGCCAGATCAACTCTATTGATCAGGAGGCAAGTGTTTCAGCTTCTGTGTTTTTCTGGGCATGCTGCAATTCATAGTAGAGGTAGAACAGTTGGTGGCTCCAGAAGGGATACTTGCATATATCTGTAAAGAAGGAAGCCACTTATTACTGATCCCAAGTTGATCATGACAGTCTCTAAGTTCCAACGCTCTAGATCAGTGTTTCCCAACCTTGGCAACTTGAAGATATTTGGACTTCAACTCCCAGAATTCCCCATGCTGGCTGGGGAATTCTGGGAGTTGAAGTCCAGATATCTTCAAGTTGCCAAGGTTGGGAAACACTGCTCTAGATAAGTGGTCTGATCGCAGAAACCAGGGCTGTACTACAGGACATCCCCTTTCCATCTCTGGAATGTGCATCAGACCATCCACAAACAGAATCATAGCACGTGTATGAACTGCTTTAAAGCAGCTGCATCATTGTCCAGGCACAAACACAATCCCAGGAAAACACATGGCTTTACTGCGGAATTCCACACAGGAATAAACGTTGGAAGATCTGTGTTTTCTGAACTGCGCGTATTCTGCCATTCCCAAATTATATTCTGTCTGCAAAAGTTAGGCATCTTTGGAACCGATCCTTACATCGGTTTAAGATATTTATCTACTACCTAAAATGATGCTGTATTTTGAATATATATCACTTGGGGAATACTCAAGGAATGAGAGTAATTTTTCAGACTCCCATAATTAATTTCCAAGTATATGAACATCAGTAAGTAATGTACCCCAAAGGTGTATTCAATAAATATATAATGAGGGAGTTTTATTACCTTGAATAACTAGAGCAGTGACGACGAACCTATGGCACGGCTGCCACAGGTGGTATGTGGAGCCATATCTGCTGGCACACAAGCTGTTGTCCCAGCTCAGCTCCAAAAAGCATGTGTGCACCGGCCAGCTGATTTTTGGCTCACATGGAGGCTCTGGGGGGGCATTTTTGGCTTCATGATGGCCTCTGGGGGATGGGGGAGGCCGTTTTTACCCTCCCCAAGCTTCAGGGAAGCTTCTGGAACCTGGGGAGGATGAAACCCATCCTCGAATACAGCTCATCCGTTTGGAACCCATATTGCATCTCAGACATCAACACCCTTGAAAATGTCCAAAGATACTTCACCAGAAGAGCCCTTCACTCCTCCACTCGAAACAGAATGCCCTACGAGACTAGACTTTCAATCCTGGGCCTATAAAGCCTAGAACTAAGACGCCTTAAATGTGATCTAAGTATTGCCCCCAAGATCATATGCTGCAACGTCCTGCCTGTCGGTGACTACTTCTGCTTCAACCACAACAACACAAGAGCACACAACAGATTTAAACTTAATATTAACCGCTCCAAACTTGACTGTAAAAAATATGACTTCAGTAACCGAGTTGTCGAAGCGTGGAACTCATTACCGGACTCCATAGTGTCATCCCCAAACCCCCAACACTTTACCCTTAGATTATCTACGGTTGACCTATCCAGATTCCTAAGAGGTCAGTAAGGGGCGAGTACAAGTGCACTAGAGTGCCTTCCGTCCCCTGTCCTATTGCTCTCCTATATCTCCTATACCTTTCCTCTATTCCTATATCTCTTCTTTTATTCTTTCATTGATATGTTCTATTCCTATATCTTCTTTTCTATTCTTTCTTAGATATATTTTACTATGAGTATCTCCTCTATAACCCTCATCATGTATTTTACTATGTGTGTGTGTGTGTGTGTGTGTATATGTGTGTGTGTGTCACATTTTTGGGTTGTTTTTTTTGCTGAATTTGAAAATTAAGGAAGACTAGGATAGATCTGTTTCGGCCTTATTTTGGCCTCATCAGCTAGCCATACCCACTGGGACTTGAATCTGCAACCTTTGCCTTGTAAGGCAGAGTATCATCCTCTAGGCTACAGTATCCAATCCCTTCAGCTCTGCACCAGGGAAGGGTTACATATTTTTGTGTCGAATCTCATATATACACACCCACTAAAACCCTCATTGTGTATTGGACAAAATAAATAAATAAATAACATAAATAACATAAATAAATAAATAAATAAATGGGCCTACCGGGCCTACTAGAAGTTGGGAAATGGTCTGTTTCTGGCCTACAGAGCTCGGGGGGGGCAGGGGAGGCAATTCTTACCCTCCCCAGGCATTGAATTATGGGTTCTTGCACAGGCACGATAGTGTGTCCGCACCTGCTTTCAGCACCCAAGGAGAAAAAGGTTCGCCATCACTGAACTAGAGGTTCGCTATCAATAGAAAGATCATGAGTTTAGCAGAATAAAAATCCATACATGTGAATCTGTCACCCAAATACTGTATGGAATGGATATATGCTGTCTGCTCAATGTTATCAGTCTGAACAGATGGGACAAGCAACTGAAGAACTCCAATTTGTATTGTGTGGGGTAGGTAACAGATGAAGGGAACTTTGGCCCAACAACATCGTACACTGTTGCGAAGGCCATCTCCTGTGCTCACCCACCCACCCCACCTCTCCAGTTTTTGAGTTCTACTAGATTGCTTCCATCTTTCCAAATTTGGCATTATGGGCTGACATGGTGATTAGAAGGACAAGACGCAGCTGCTGACCCAAGAACTTACTTAGTCAGCTTGTATTTTTCCCTTATTGCTTGCTGCTGTTGATGAGGCGCATCCAGGCATGCTTTGTGCAGGTCACTTAGGCAAGGCACAATCTCACTCAGTGAGTATCCCGTGAAAGCAGCAAGAGTTTCTGGCTGCTCATGAGAAGACAGAGTTACAGCTTCAGTACTACAATAAATTCAGAGAGACAAGAAAGGACCTGGAAAGAAACTTATGCTGAATTAGCTATTAAGTTAGGACAGACTTTATACAACTCGGCAGCCTTACCTGAAAACATTATATAGGGATCCTGAAAGACATCGATTCAAACCATAGGCAAAGAGCTTTGCTCAGCTTTGAGGAGCTCACACTATTTACCCCATTTATAATTACAGGGTGCGTTCCAAAAGTAATGCAATTATTTTTTAAAAGTAATTTATTGAACAGATTTCGCAGCCCCCTGGCTGGGAGCACGGATGAGGAAGAGGAGGAGAATCCGCAACCACCACCGCTGTGGGAGAAGTCACGCCCCAAGGCGGGAGGTGGAGAAACCCAGAGAGGGAGTGGATCGGGTGGGTGGGGGGCAGCAGCGAGAGGCCAGGGGTGCGAGGAGGCCGGAGGCACCGTGGGGAGGCGAGGGCGGGGGAGGCTCCCTTTCCTTCCACCCATGTCTATTGCCGGCACCTCCCCGCCACTGCCCCCTGCGGGCTGGCAGGGGGATGGGGAGCGCGCGCGGTGCCTCTGCACTTTCATCGCTCTCTGCCGCCAACTCCAACGCCCGGCTCCTTGCACGCCCTTGGAAAAGGGTGCACAGGGGGTATTTTGGGGTTCTTCAAAATACTGTCCTTGGGCCTCTACACATTTTTTCCAGCAATTCTGCCATGACCGGTACACGCCCTGGAAGGCGTCTTCAGGGACCTCTCACAAGGTCTTTGTCATGGCTGATTGGATCTCTTCTATGGACGAAAAACGGGTTCCTTTCAGGGCTGGGAACAAAAAGAAGTTTGCTGGGGCAACGTCAGGACTATGGGGGGGCAGCGTTGGCACCTGGGGTTTGGCCAGGAACTCGCAGAATCGTAGCGCGTTGTGGCAAGCCGTGTTTTTCGTCCATAGAAGAGATCCAATCAGCCGTGACGAAGACCTTGCGAGAGGTCTCCGAAAAGGCCTTCCAGGGCGCGTACCGGTCATGGCAAGAGTTGCTGGAAAAAATGTGTAAAGGCCCAAAGACAGTACTTTCAAGAATTTTAAGTGTTTGTGCAAATCTGTTCAATAAATTACTTTAAAAATAATAATTGCATTACTTTTGGAATGCACCCTGGAAGGAAATTTGGGGGTCTTTGCTGTACATAATGGGAACATTCTCATAAAATTGAAGAAACCCAACACAGAAGGTGTTTTGCTAGGGATGTTTTTGGAACAAACTCTTTACTTCAGCTCATTCCAGCAATGACAAATTCACATCTGCTTGGTTTGAGATAAAATATTGAGCAAGGTGCCAGGACAAAGCTTGTGGTGCTGAAATAAACAGCTGTTGAGCCCATGCTAAAATCTGTAAACATTCTTTTTAGAAATGACAAACATTGGAAATTGTTTTGTCATAGTACTGATCTTTTCACTGAAGTAGCCATTTCTGAAGCTGTCCGTTAAGATAAAATTTAAAAATGATGCTAAAAGGAAACATTAGAAACCTTCTTATCCTTTATAGTTCATTCTTGAAAAAAATGCCCAGACATATCCAAGCCCCTTTAAATTAAAATAAATATTACCCAGAAATGCCGGTTCACAGTGTAGTTCGCTAGACAATAAGCAGCGGCTGCCATTTGTGAGGGCAGATACTTCAGGAATGGATCTGCTTCGAGGAGACTCAATTCTGCTATGTACTAAAAGAACAGAACATTTTTTAAAGGAAGGAACATTAGGAAAGATGAAGGATATCAATGTTACTAATGGCTTGGCCTATTTACACTGGTTTTTCTGCTCAGCTGAAAAAGTTAACAAGCTTTTCCTATCCCTTTATTGCACTTTGCGTATGATCATTAGTAACACTGATCTATTTGCTTTCCAAACAATGGAAATAAAGTACTTCCTTTTAACTTTGCCAAATTCTGTATTTGCAATGGTTGTATTGTCCTTGACTGCTTGTACTTATTATTATACAGTGGTATCTCTACTTGAGAATTTAATTTGTTCCGTGACCAGGTTCTTAAGTAGAAAAGTTTGTAAGTAGAAGCAATTTTCCCATAGGAATCAATGTAAAAGCAAATAATGCGTGCAAACCCATTAGGAAAGAAATAAAAGCTCGGAATTTGGGTGGGAGGAGGAAGAAGAGGAAGACATTCGCTGCCGAAGAAAGAAAGTGAGGTGAGGGGAATTTTTTAAAAATCCAAAACTTTAAGGCTTTAAGAAAAAAGAGGGATTCTGAGCGGGTCAGGAGGAGCACGCGCCTCCCATACACCCGGCGCGAGGCTGCCTCCTATACACTGTGCCAGAGAGATAAACCCAGGGGGAATGGCAGGAAATTGGCCGGGCCTTCGCGCCGCTCTCAAATTTCCTGGGAAATTTTTCCGGGCTTGGGTTCCTAAGTAGAAAATGGTTCTTAAGAAGAGGCAAAAAAATCTTAAACACCCGGTTCTTATCTAGAAAAGTTCTTAAGTAGAGGCGTTCTTACGTAGAGGTACCACTGTACTTCCTTTCAACTTTTGCCAAATTTTTTTGTAAGGTGAAAAGTTTGTAAGACGAAACAATGTTTCCCATAGGAATCAATGGAAAAGCAATTAATGTGTGCAAGCCCAAAACTCACCCCTTTCGCCAGCCGAAGTACCCGTTTTTGCGCTGCTGGGATTTCCCTGAAGCTCCCCTCCATGGGAAACCCCACCTCCGGACTTCTGTGTTTTTGTGATGCTGCAGGGAATCCCAGCAGCACAAAAACAAGTGCTTTGCTGGCAATGGAAGTCCGGAGGTGGGGTTTACCAGCGAGGGGAGCCTCAGAGAAATTGCAGCATCACAAAAACATGGAAGTCCTCGAAACCCCACCGCTGGACTTCCGTGTTTTTGTGATGCTGCGATTTCGCTCAGGCTCCCCTCGCTGGGAAAGCCCACCTCCGGACTTCCGTTGCCAGCAAAGCGCCCGTTTTTGCAGTGCTCTGATGCCCCTGCAGCATGGCAAAAACACGGAAGTCCAGAGGTGGGATTTCCCATGGAGGGGAGCCTCAGGGGAATCCCAGAAGCACAAAAATGGGCGCTTCTCTGGCAAGAGAAGTCCGGAGGCGGGGCATCCCAGTGGTGGTGGCTTGGGTTTGTAAGGTGAAAATAGTTTGGAAGAAGAGTCAAAAAAATCTTAAACACCGGGTTTGTATCTCGAAAAGTTTGTATGACGAGGGGTTTGTAAGAGGAGGTATCATTGTATTTGCAATGGTTGTATTGTCCTTGACTGCTTGTACTTATTATTGTACTATATGATACTTATACTTATATTGTAGTACATATTGTACTATATTATTTCATATTGGTTTTCAATGGCTCCTGCAAGGATTTATTTTATTTTATTTTGGCAAATGGTATTCTTGTCCTTCCCCCACTTATCCCTGGGGTGGGGAAGAGAGATGAGGCCAATTCTCATTATTCTGGTTCTGCCCCACTTCTTTCAAATTATCCCAAGACACAAATATGAAATATGTTATACTAAGACCAATGGCATCTTAGGAAAAATACGCAATAAATGGACAGGGTTAAAACTATAATCATTGTTGAATGTAAATCCCAATAAAACCTATTTGATTCCACTTTAAATTAAATTAGTTCAATATAGTAACTTGTGACAATTCCATCTTCTGTAACATGAGTTCATACTCCAATAGCAATTTTGGGACGAATTTTCACTGCCAAGTCTTCGAGACTGAGATAGAAATATGTAGCTCTGTACCTCTCCCTTGCAATCTCTCCTTTCAGTAATACGACTTCACCTGTTTTAAAAGTGTCAAGATGAACTCTGGTAACAATACAACACACCTAGATAGAAATTCCATTGAAGTATATACTTAAAAATGTAATCTCAACATAGCAGGTCAAATATATATTGAAAACAGATACCACAGTGCAGATAGGTGGCTCTTAGTTTTGTGGTCAAGATGTTCTTTAAATGCTTACAAAACAAAGAATAATCTATAAAGACATAGAACTTACCTCCTGGCAAAGTTTTCCGTCTTAAGACTTACACTGTGCCTTTGGTAAGTATTGAAGGAGGACTGATTGACAGTTGGCACAGTTAAATCAAAAGCAAGTACTTTAAGAAGCAGGTGTTCCATTCGCAACAGTTGTTTTTTGGAATAAGTGTCATCTGTTATGTAACACAAATTCTTCCACTTCTGGGGCATAGATTTCTTCATATTTCCTGGGGAAAGGAAGGGTGTAGAAAAATATTCATTGTATTATCAGTGTGTTTTCATCCAGTTAATCCATGACAATCATTCAGTGTAAGCATCATAATCTTTAAAATGTAAAATAAAAATGTACCTGAGCTATATTTTCATTACGGAGCAGATCTTATACTTCTATTCATTTACTAATTTAATTCCTGCCTTTCAAATAGGAGCTCAATGTGATTAGTTTCCTCAACCTAATTTTTTCCTATCAACAACTCCACAAGATAGGTTGGGCTGTGTGTGTGTGAATAGCCCAAAGTTATCCACTAAGTTCTAAGTCTGAGGATTGACTCAAACCTTTCCTAGTTTGGTACTCTATCCACTTATTGCTACTGTCATCCAATCATCTGAAACCAGCTAAAATCTCTCACTTCAACTCAGCTCGTTCACATCGTTATCTCTTTAGCTCTCCAAAAAAAAAAATTAAATTCATGACTCATTTTTACATTTTCTTATAAACATTTATGCATGCGTCTGTAATGTATTAATATCTAAGTAGTCTATATAACAAATACATTAATGTGTCAGTTAACATGATCGAATATTAAGGGATTATATAAATATAGACAAACTAGGGAATTTGATATTAAATTCTTAAGAGACTTGTCTGCCACGTCTTCTAGGCATTTTGCAGAATTGCAAGATACACTGAAGTGGGAACTACGCCTGCTAAGCAATCTGCATTCAAAACAGCTTTTCTTTTAATCCTGCCCTGCGGACTTGTCAAAACCATCAACGTGTGCTTATGTAAGGTAAAATTCAAGTTAGGGTGCAGATCCAAAATGAGGATCCAATAACAGATTTCATCTCTAGCCTAGAATACGATGGGCAAGAGGTGTTGTGGATGTAACTTCCCTGCTTGCCAAACAGGCTAAGATGTTCAAAATGCTTTTCATAAGAGAGATACAGTGTTCCCTCAATTTTCACGGGGGATGCATTCCGAGACCGCCCACGAAAGTCGAATTTCCGCGAAGTAGAGATGCAGAAGTAAATAACACTATTTTTGGCTATTTGACAGTATCCCAAGCCTTCCCTTAACACTTTAAACCCCTAAATTGCAATTTCCCATTCCCTTAGAAACCATTTAGATTATTACTCACCATGTTTATTAAAGTTTATTAAAAAAAACATTTATTAAAGGCAGACGAAAGTTTGGCGATGACACATGACATCATTGGGCAGGAAAAACCGTGGTATAAGGAAAAAAACCCGCAAAGTATTTTTTTAATTAATATTTTTGAAAAACCGTGGTAGACTTTTCGCGAAGTTCGAACCCGCGAAAATCGAGGGAACACTGTATACTATATCTGTGATGGCGAATCTATGGCATGTGTGTCACAAATGGCACCTGAAGCCATATCTCAGGGCACCCAAGGAGTTGCCCTCTGTCAGCTCCAGTGCGCATGTGGATGCTGGCCAGCTTATTTTCGGCCTTCCAAAGGGCAGGATACCATTTTCGCCCTCCCTAGGCTTCAGGAATGCCTCCTGAAGCATGGGGAGAGTGAAAAATGGCCCAACAGTTTGTTTCCGAACTTCTTTTTTAAAAAAATGTTTTTATTATTTTTCAAAAGACACACATTACAAACACAACACATAACATAAAAAGGAGCTACAATCGCTCCGCTCAAGATAGAAGTCTTCACTGTACAGAAGGAAAAAAAAACTTATTACTATTTAGATCAATCCAGAGAATATATAAGAATATTTGCTACAATTCGCTATTTAAAAACAAATCTACTAATATATTAAACTATATATGTTTTCTAGAAGAAAAAAAACACCTAATTATATGTTAAATCAAATCAAAAAAGAAAAAGAATACGTTCTATTATAAAACATCACATAGAAACATAGAAGACTGACGGCAGAAAAAGACCTCATGGTCCATCTAGTCTGCCCTTATACTATTTCCTGTGTTTTATCTTAGGATGGATATATGTTTATCCCAGGCATGTTTAAATTCAGTTACTGTGGATTTACCAACCACGTCTGCTGGAAGTTTGTTCCAAGGATCTACTACTCTTTCAGTAAAATAATATTTTCTCATGTTGCCTTTGATCTTTCCCCCAACTAACTTGCTTTTTCTATTAAATTTGACTTTGTTTCCGAACTTCTAGTAGGCCTATTTTTTGCCATCCACAAGCTCCGGAGGCTTTCCTGAAGGCTGGAGAGTGAGAAAAACTGCTCAACGGGCCTACCCAAAGTCCGGAGGCCTCTGTGAGGTCTGTAGGCATGTGCGGGGCAGCAGCATGGGAGGAAGGCTGTGTGCATGTGCAGTGGGAAGGGCACTGCACTATGGGTATGGGCATCCATCCGTGCGCACTTTTGTAACCCGAGCAAAAACAAGGGTTCGCCCTCACTGTACTATATGTTCTGATGCAGGAACACAAAGGCAAGTCCCACAGGGTTGGCCTTCTCCAGGTCCCGTCAACCAAACAATGTCGTTTGGCGGGGCTTAGGGGAAGAGTCTTCTCTGTGGGGGCGCCAGCCCTCTGGAATCAGCTTTCCCCAGAGATTCGTACTGTCCCCATCTTCCTCGCCTTCTGCAAAAGCCTTAGGACCCATCTATGTTGCCAGGCTTGGGGCAATTAGATCTTGCCCCTCTGACCAATAAATGTAATGTATGGTGTGATTGGACTGTATGATTGCATATTATATTAGGGTTTTTAGTTGTACAGTAGTACCTCTAGATACGAGCTGCTCTACATGCGAGTATTTCAAGATACGAGCCACGTGGAGAGAGACATTTCTGTCCTAGTTCCGAGCTCAAATTCGGGATACGAGCCGAACGTCCACTAGGTGGCGCAAGGATCCTTGCTTTTGGTTATCTCGGAGGGGGAAAAAGTTATTTGTTCCAGAATACAAGTTGCCTCAAGATACAAGCTCCCTTATGGAACGAATTATGCTCGTATCTAGGGGTACTACTGTATTTTAAATTATTAGATTTGTGCTACATGCTTATGTTTCTATCTATTCTGTGAGCTGCCCTGAATCTTCGGAGAGAGCAAAACTTGCAAACTCCTCTAAAACTCTTGATTGTTTTAAACCTTGGCGCAGAACAATAACATCTGAAAATGGAGGTAGGGAGAAAATATGGAACCAAACTAGAAGCCTACAAATTCTTCACTGCACTTTTTTCAGCCAATTCTATCACCTTGATAAGCTCTCCAAGAACAGTCATCTTCCACAGGTTGTCTTTTATTTAAACATACTTACGCAGCCAGGAGCATTGCTGCTGTTCCTACAAGTTGCAATTTTCCTCTGAGGACCGACATGCAAGAAAGAAATCTGTCCAAGTAGTTCACAGCAAGGTACAGTGTCTCTGTCTGAAGCTTGTATTCTTCACCAACTTCTACCAGCCAGTCAACTAAGATGGCACGCATCCCTGAGGTTATATCAGGCTGCTTCCTCATGTAGCATGGTCTCGGCTTATATCTTACCTACACACAAAGGGTTTGGCTTTAGAATAAGCAAAGGGAATACATCTTCTACACATATTGCACTAAGCCATAACACGTTTGGCTTGGCTTTGGTTTAATGTGCCACAAGAAGTCAACAATTGTGGCATTCAGTATAGAGTCTGTGACCTAATATAATGTGTGAATGCTGACTACAGTGGTACCTCTACTTACGAACTTAATTTGTTCGGTGACCAGGTTTTTAAGTAGAAAAGTTTTTAAGAAGAAGCAATTTTTCCCATAGGAATCAATGTAAAAGCAAATAATGTGTGCAATTGGGGAAACCACAGGGAGGGTAGAGGCCCTGTTTCCTCCCAGGAGATTCCTAGAGAGGACCCACAGAGGCTTCTCCCTGCCTTTTCCAGCCCTATTTCCTCCCAGGAGATAAGAAAAATTATCTATGAATGTTCCAAGTTGTTCCAAGAAGGCTGGCAGATGGAGCAATTGGGCAAGAAATAGAAGTTTACTTCTCCATCTCCCCTTTCCAGTTTGGGGCATATCTTAAGGACTTTTGGATTGAATGAAAAAACAAAATTGTTGGTTTAAGGAGAGGTATAATTGTGGCTCTCTATATCTAACATAGTTTATTATAACTACCAATCATAGAACATAAAGTTTGGAGAGAACTTTAGAATCTATAGTATGTAGTTCAGTCCTCTGCCCAATGCAGAAATTTACCATAATAGCAAACCCAACAGATGATCATCCAGCCAGTGTTTAAATACCTCCACTAACATTGTCACTTCCCAGGCCAATCTATTCCACTGGTGAACAGTCCTTACCATTATGTCATTATTTCCTGATGTCTACTTCTTTGTACTTTACGTCCCTTATTTCTTGCTGTGTCTTCCGGAACCACTCTGAATAATTGTATCTCATCTTGTCCATGATAAACCTAACGTTCTTGGAAGCTATTCCAATCAATCCTTAATTTTTTTTCCTTCTAGGCCTTTCATCGTTTTAGAAATTTAGATGCTCTCATGAAGACACATTCAGATTGCCAATGTGCTTTCTAGAATGATTTGACGGACTAGTGTTTAGTTATGATTAGTGTTGGGCGAACCAAACTTGCATAGTTCGGGTTCGTGACAAACTTTGTGGGGTTCAGCACACTGAACCCGAACCTGGACTTTTTCAGAAGTCCGTGTTCAGGTTCGGCGTTTGCTCAAACACCGTAGTGGGTGGGAGGGGGAGGCGGGGGGGGGGGCTCTGAGGCTCAAGCTGCCAACTCGGGTTGGGGGGGC
Organism: Erythrolamprus reginae; assembly: GCF_031021105.1. Taxonomy (NCBI): domain Eukaryota; kingdom Metazoa; phylum Chordata; class Lepidosauria; order Squamata; family Dipsadidae; genus Erythrolamprus; species Erythrolamprus reginae. The sequence goes on along the minus strand of NC_091953.1, from coordinate 29,551,758 downwards.
AGGAGGGGCGACTCCAGACCCAGAGCCTGACCTCCCAGCGCTTTGCCTCACACCGGGCCAGAGGGGTGGGGAGGCAGGTTCTGCTGGCCGGCTATTCAGGATCCTGTCCGGCAGCTTCCAGTGGGCGTTGGGCAGGAGGGGGAGGCGAGGAGGGCTCTGACTCAGAGCCCTCCATGCCTCCTCCCGCCCACCGCCAGCTAGAAGCTGCTGAATGGGATCCTGAAGCATTGGCAGGAGGTGTCAGGCTCCATCAAGCGGGCGATGGCCAGGAGCTGCCGAAATGAGAGAAAACTAGGGGCCGGGATTTTTGGTGGCTCCCGGCCATCACCCGCTTGATAGAACCTGACACCCTGCCAGGCAAGAGGGCTCGAGAGGCAGGTTCTCCCAGGCCAGATTTTGAGGATCCTGGCGGGCAGCTTCAAGCGGGTGATGGCTGGGAGCCACCAAAAATCCCTGCCCCTAGTTCTTTCTCATTTCAGTGGCTCCCGGCCATCGCCCGCTTGAAGCTCCCTGCCAGGATCCTCAAAAGCCGGCCCAGCAGAGCCTACCTCCCAAGCCCTCTTGCCCGGCGGGAGGTGAAGCACTGTGGGGGAGGTGTCAGGCTCCATCAAGCGGGCGATGGCTGGGAGCCGCCGAAACAAGAAAGAACTAGGATCAGGGATTTTCGGCGGCTCCCGGCCATTGCCCGCTTGATGGAGCCTGACACCCCTCCACACAATGCTTCGCCTCCCGCCGGGCAAGAGGACTTGGGAGGTAGGCTCTGCCCCCCCTCCAGCGATGGCCAGGTAGTGGGGACGGACGCCTCCTGCAGCACCTTGCTGGTTAAAATGGCCAGGCCCATTTTCGGCCTGGACAACTAACTTTCACTAACTTTGAAATTGCAGATTCCCCTAAATATTGAAAAGTTTTATAAGTTGAATGATAAAATGAGGCAGAAACTCAATCAAGTTGAAATTTTGGAAGTAGCAACCAATATTCTTGGAGAGCTGCAAATATGTAAATGTTTCCTTTCAGATAACAGAGCCAATCATGATTAGAGAACAGGAGGATACACAATGGTTTGGGAAAGATGCCTTCTTGGAAGCATTTATGATTATCCCAACACTCTTCCCCACTTCGTTTTAAGAAAGGTAGGTTTTCTTACTTTTTCGTGCCCAAAATAGGTTCAGAAAATATTATAATCATTTTGGTGAAGGTGTACACCAAAGTGAGTTATTTTAAAATTAAACCAAAACTAACCAAAGCAACGTGAAACCATCTGTAGCACAGCCACAGGAGAATTTTGGTGTCTTAAAAATAAGAGAGATACCGTCTTCTATTAATTAGAATCTATTTTGTCAGATACAGTATATGTTATCTAAATTGTAACATGCACATTACCTTAGTACAGAGAGAGGAAAAAAAGAGTAAAGAATGCATAGTGGTAAAATAAAGAACTGCCTCTCAAAACTGCTACCTCCCTCCCCCTCCGGGTCATTCACAAGTAGGTAGCCATAGTAATTAAAATACGCAGAGAGATAGCAGTACACAAATGCTTATAGAGCTATGCAAACAATAGCTGAACTATCCTCTTTTAGTAGCCATTCTTAGCAAGTTATGGAATGCAAAATCAATAGCATCTATCTTAAAGCTGTTCAGATAGAACGAGAAGCCATTTCTAGGGATATTACACAATAAGGAAATATTCTCCAAGTGAGGTTTAAGAGACAGAGTCAAAAAGGAAGATTCTTCTCGTGCAGTATATGTGTACAATAGCCACTATAGTAAGTCTGTTTATGTTGTTACTTACTTCTGCATCTCTTAAATAATTATGAATATCTTCTGCATATTCATCAATACTTATGTCCAGTTCATCACCCTCACAATCTTCATTTTGCAGGGACTTATCCACCAACATTGGCGACACTAGATCATGCAAAATATTCAAAAAGTGCTCCTTAACATTCAAATGTTGCCATCATAAGAGGCGACATAAAACACAAGAAGTTAAATTATTAAATTTAATGATTTGTTACCTGTACTCAAGTTCAACAATAGATGAAGGTTAGGTTTTATTGCACAGGTCTCAGTTTCACACATACTATATTCCACTTCTTCTGCTGCTATACAATCATTTTTGCTTCTCTCTTCCACTTTATTTATGTAAACAGTAATACTTTTCTTGGATGTCACAGAGGTTGGCATTAGATATTTGCCAGTCATAGGAATAATATTTTCTGATCCAGATACTGGTCTCATCATGGAAATTCCCTGAAAAAGAATACACTGAAGAAACTACTTGGATAAGCAGGAACACTTTTTAAACCAAACAGAAAAGAAGTCCATGAAATCAACTTCCAGATAATGACTGTAGTTCTGTACAGTGAAGGGCTACCAACATTTTTACCACCACACTGTGGGTGTGGCTTATGCAGGATGCCCTGCGTTTTCTTTCAACATCTTTCAGTGCAAATTGGGTGCTCTGGGGTGGAGCTCCATTTTCGCTACCCACTGCATTCCCCCCTCACCCCCCGGTCTGGGCAGCAGCCCACCCCTGGTTATGTATATAAAAAAAATAAAAGCAGTATTATTCAGATCAGCCTTGGTCTTCTAAATGTTGATAGACCACAATTCGTATCATCATTGGATGTAGATCATGCTGCATGGGTATACAGTGTTCCCTCAATGTTCGCGGGGGATGCGTTCTGAGACCGCGCGAGAAAGTTGAATTTCCGCAAAGTAGAGATGCGGAAGTAAATACGCTATTTTTGGTTATGAACAGTATCACAAGCCTTCCCTTAACACTTTAAACCCCTAAATTACAATTTCCCATTCCCTTAGCAACCATTTAGATTATTACTTACCATGTTTAATTATTAAACTTTATTTTTTTAAAAAATTATTAAAGGCGGAAGAAAGTTTGGCGAAGACATATGACGTCATCGGGCGGGAAAAAACGTGGTATAGAGAAAAACCCCACAAAGTATTTTTTAATTAATATTTTTGAAAAACCATGGTATAGACTTTTCGCAAAGTTTGAACCCGCAAAAATCGAGGGAACACTGTAATGGGACCAGGGGTGAAATTCAAAAATTTCCACTTCTGGTTCTGTGGGCTTGGCTTGGTGGTCATGTGAGGATTTGTTCTCTGGGAAAAAGAGAAAGAGAGCGGGAGAGGAGAGATTGATGGAGACTGGGGCGTATTAGTCAGAAGAGGTGAGTGGCGAACGGGAGAGCGGGCAAGCATGAGGTGAGCCAACCAGGGGTGTTATTTACCATCTCGGCAAACATATTTAAATCATCCCTACCCTACCAGGGGTGAAATCATCGAATTTCACCCCTGAATGGGACCCATTACACAAATTCCATCAGCCCAAGATCAAGAGTAATAATAATAATAATAATAATAATAATAATTATTATTATTATTATTAATTAATTTGTATGCCGCCCCTCTCCGAGGACTCAGAGCAGCTCACAGCAACAATACACAATATACAAATCTAATGTTAAAAGAACAATTTAAAACCCTTATTATAAAAAACAATCACACAACCTAACAGACCATACATAAAAACCCCATAGTAGCTAAGGGGTATATCAATTTCCCCATGCCTGGCGACATAGGTGGGTTTTCAGGAGCTTTCGAAAGGCAAGGATGGTGGGGGCAGTCCTAATCTCAGGGGGGAATTGATTCCAGAGGGCCGGGGCCACCACAGAGAAGGCTCTTCCCCTGGGTCCCGCCAGACGGCATTGTTTAGTCGACGGGACTCAGAGAAGGCCAACTCTGTGGGACATAATCGGTCGCTGGGATTCGTGAGGCAGAAGGCGGTCCTGAAGATATTCTGGTCCGATGCCATGTAGGGCTTTATAGGTCATAACCAACACTTTCAATTGTGACCGGAAGCTGATCGGCAGCCAGTGCAAACTGCGGAGTGTTGATGAGACATGGGCATATCTAGGAAAGCCCATGATTGCTCTTGCGGCCGCATTTTGCACGATCTGAAGTTTCCGAATACTTTTCAAAGGTAGCCCCATGTAGAGAGTGTTGCAGTAATCAAACCTCGAGGTGATGAGGGCATGAGTGACTGTAACCAGTTTAGATAATAGAACTTATCACTGTGATATAGGAAATGAACACATTCTTTCAGTTCCAAAGCTAACTCACCGGAAAATGCTGAATATTTTTTCTAGACAAAGCAGAGATGGCTATTAAAGAGTTATCCAAAATGCTTTCCAACTTACATGGGAAGAGGATCTTAGACGCTGTCCATTGTCTCTTAGCTCTCCAAGAATAACTCTGTGCTGGGAATTCTGACTGTCATGCGGTACAACGGGAAGTGGCAGGGCACCCCGGAGTCCAGCTTGTTCCATCTGATCATCCTTGTTGCTAAGATACATTTTCTGCAAATCAGCAGCTGATACTGGAAGGAAAAAAAATCATCAATTATGTTTTCAAATCTCTCTTTGGCTTAGCACATATCAGTGAAAATCTTCGAGCATGTGACATTTTTGTAGGGTTTCCACAGCACTCCCATCATCTTCACAATGAGGAACTGCACATCAACAAACATTTTGGGGGAAAAGGAATCCTCAATCTGAGTATTGTATTGGCAGTTCTGTGTTAGCAAAAACTTCAGAAGGGAAGGATTTAGGGGTAGTGATTTCTGACAGTCTCAAAATGGGTGGTGCAGTCAGGCAGTAGGGAAAGCAAGTAGAATGCTTGGCTGCATAGTTAGAGGTATAACAAGCAGGAAGAGGGAGATTGTGATCCCGCTATATAGAGCGCTGGTGAGGCCACATTCGGAATACTGTACTGTGTTTAGTTCTGGAGACCTCACCTACAAAAAGATATTGACAACAAAATTGAATGGGTCCAAAGACGGGCTACAAGAATAGTGGAAGGTCTTAAGCATAAAACTTATGAGGAAAGATTTAATGAACTCAATCTGTATAGTCTGGAGGACAGAAGGAAAAGGGGGGGACATGATCGAAACATTTAAATATGTTAAAGGGTTAAATAAGGTTCAGGAAGAAAGTGTTTTTAATAGGAAAGTGAACACAAGAACAAGGGGCACAATCTGAGGTTAGTTTGGGGAAAGATCAGAAGCAACATGAGAAAATTTTATTTTACTGAAAGAGTAGTAGATCCTTGGAACAAACTTCCAGCAGACGTGGTTGGTAAATCCGCAGTAACTGAATTTAAACATGCCTGGGATAAACATATATCCATCCTAAGATAAAATACAGGAAATAGTATAAGGGCAGACTAGATGGACCATGAGGTCTTTTTCTGCTATCAATCTTCTGTTTCTATGTTTCTATTCAGCTAATTGCTCTCTCGGCTTATAATTTATAAATATTTTCTTAAATTTATAATTTTAATTAATTGGATTAATGTATTGGATTGTCTTTTCACTTGTTGTGAGCCGCCCCGAGTTTTCGGAGAGGGGCGGCATACAAATCCAAATAATAAATAAATAAATAAATAAATAGGTTTTCAAATATTAGAACTGTATTAGCATGCTTCCCTATCCTATGATTGTCCTCAAGTCAAGTAAGCTTTTGAAAGATAGTAATGATAGTGTTAACAGTGTTCCTCCCCAATCATTGTGTTGTACCACATGATTCTTGACAAATGTATCTTTTTCTTTTATGTAAGCTGAGAGCATCTGCACCAAGACAAATTCCTTGTGTGTCTAATCACACTTGGACAATAAAATTCTATTCTATTCTATTCTAAATTTAGTTACTGTGGATTCAACCAACCACCTCTGCTGGAAGTTTGTTCCAACCATCTACTACTCTTTCAGTCAAATAATATTTTCTCATGCTGCTCTATGATCTTTCCCCCCAACTAACCTCGGATTGTCCCCAACTAACCACAGATCATGCAAAAAGAACAAATGATAGACAGCATTATTTGTCGAGGAACACAGTGACATTTTAAGGTTTTATACTGAACCCTCAAGGTTCAGTATGATAACAAGATTAGGCAAGTAGCTCGGTTTTCTTTAATTGCTTAGAAATGTTCCATTCTAGAGAATGATTAAAGCGTTGCTGGGTAAAAACATACTACTTAATTATTCCCTATCTTAAAAGTAATTAAGGATTATTATTAAAGGTACTAGAGAAGGACAATAAAAAAACTATTAAGTATTCAATAAATAGTGCATAAATGTACTACCCCATTGATTAACCGCTCCAAACTTGACTGTAAAAAATATGACTTCAGTAACCAGGTTGTCGAAGCGTGGAACTCATTACCAGACTCCATAGTGTCATCCCCAAACCCCCAACATTTTACTCTTAGATTATCTACGGTTGACCTATCCAGATTCCTAAGAGGTCAGTAAGGGGCGAGTACAGGTGCACTAGAGTGCCTTCCGTCCCCTGTCCTATTGCTCTCCTATATCTCCTATCCCTTTCTTCTAATCCTATATCTCTTCTTCTATTCTTTCATTGATATGTTTTATTCCTATATCTTCTCTTCTATTATTTCTTAGATATATTTTACTATGAGTATCTCCTCTATAACCTTCATCATGTATTTTACTATGTGTATATATAGATACATAGTAAAATGTATCTATGAAAGTATAGAAAAAAAGTTATAGGAATAGAACATATCAATGAAAGAATAGAAGTGAGAGTTTTAGTGTGTGTGTGTGTGTGTGTGTGTGTATGTATGTATGTATGTATGTATGTGTATATATATATATATATATATATATATATATATATATATACATACATACATACATACATACATACATACATACATACATACATACACCCACAAAAACGCTGTGTATTGAAATAAATAAATAAAAATAAAATAATTCCCCCCACTTTCGTAGCCCATTACTGCCCGCATCACATTCAGGACTGCGGGGGGGGGGCAGAAAAAGAGAGAGAGGGCGATAGAGAGAAGGAGGAGGAGAGGTCAGGACGGCTCGATTTATTGAAAGTTACAACGCCAGGCAAACTCAAAAAGGCGGGCGGGGTGGGAGGAGGAGCGGTTCGACCCCCGAGGGCTTCCTTCCCCACCGCCCCCTCGGCTGTTGTGCCCCAAAAGAAGGGATGCCGGGAGTAACCCACACACACCCGCAAGGACTTTACAACGAGTTACCCAAACAACCGCGCTCCACTCTTCCCCACCTGTAGCGAAAAGGCGTCCCTTTAGGATCCCTTCGAGTCCGCGCAGAGGACTCAAACCCAACGGAGACGCGCAAGGACTCAAACGCAGCCCTCGCCGGCCTCCCTTCCCAGCCTATATAAGCCGCGGGCCAATGAGCGCCCGACGACGCCGTTACCGCCCCAGCCCGCCCGGCCCTTCGGCGTGCGCTCTGCTTACTTTCAAGCCGGCCGCGTCTGTTGGGAACGGCCAGTTAGAGCCGGCGGTCGCCCGCCCGCCCGCCCGCTTTGCATGCGGAGGGCAGCGCCCGTGGCAACCTGGGATCGCCATAGAGATCTCTCTCGCCGGGAGGAGAAGCTGTCGCCTAACCCGACGGGAGGGAGTGTGCCCAGGCATTCTCTCTCGACGCGCGGGGCCGTCGCCGCCTGGGATGGGAGTAGAAATTCCTCCAGGTGGGAAAAATCGAAAGAATAAAATTAAATAGAACCGTCTGCGGAGAGTTGGTTCTCCCCACCCACACAGTCTCATTCTTTTGTTGTGTTGTTGTTGTTGTGATGAGTTTCAGAGACGCGCTGGGCTGGGCACAGATCAGTTGTGGCTGGGGTGATCCTAATCCAACTCCTTGCAGAGGTAAATGTCTATCAATGAAAGAGAATAGAATTAGATTTGTTCTACCGGGCTCTCTGGTAGGAGCCTCCCGAAAATTCAAAGGTACAAATTTGAGACACACACGTTTGAAAATTCAAAACAATGTTCTTTATCACAAAATTCAAAAGAAACTGAGCACTCTTTTTGTATTGCAAAGAGCACTCCTCCCAAAACAACCGGTAGTCTACAATTTCCCTTAAGCAGTCATTAAGTACTTAGCTAGCAGCTGTGAAGAAACTTCACACCCCTTCTTCCAAAGAAGTGAGACACACACACACACACACACACACACACACGTTGCTCTGCTTTGGTTTCAAAGGCGTGAAAAATCAACAAACAAAGTCCAGAAAACAGCACCACACAATTCCTGAAGAACTGCCAAACCCACACACTGCCATCCATAGCAGCAGACCCAATCACTGGAGCCCCACCCAACCTCAGGTGGCCTCATTTTCTCTTGTAATAATCCTTCAGTTGTTGTCTCCTATGCATCACTCTATGCATGCGTGGATGTGTCATTAATTCTTGTTCAGAATCCAAGGATGATACAGATGATTGATCTCCTCCTGGGTTGTCTGCCAAACTCCCCTCCTCCCTGTCACTCATGCTTCCTTGGTCAGAGGAGACTTCGTCGGCAGATTCTACTGGGAGCAAAACAGGCCTGCGACATGTGGATGTCTCCCCCACATCCACCTGCACATTCCCTGGGGCAGGAGCTGGGACAGAGCTAACCACAACAAGATTTAGAATAGAATGGAATGGAATAGAATAGAATATAATTCTTTATAAGAACATAAGAAGAGCCATGCTGAATTGGGCCAAAGCCCATCGAGTCTAGCATTCTGTGTCACAAAGTGGCCCACCAATTGTCCATGGGGATCTTGAGCAGAAAGAGAAGGCAAGACCCTCCCTTTCCCCTGACCCCCAACAAATGGTACTCAAGGGAATCCTGCCTGCCTCAACCAACATAGAGGCAGCACATGGACATTCGTTTCAATGCATAAGTTTACTAGTGCATAAGTGCACTACAGTGCCTTCCGACCCCTGTCCTATTGTCTCATATATCTTCTCTTCTATCCTTATCTCTTTCTTCTATTCTCTCATTGATTATTTTATCCTACACTCTCTCTTCTTTCTCTAAATCTATTTTCTCGAAGGTGTCCTCTATTACCTTAATTGTGTATTATTGTGTATTGGACAAAATAAATAAATAAAATAAAATAAATAAATAAATAAATAAATAACCACTGATACACTTGGCATCCGTGAATCTGTCTAATCCTGCCTTGAAGCTATCCCGACGGACAGCTGTCACGACCTCTTCTGGAAGTGAATTCCATAAACCAACGACCCTCTGGGTGAAGAAATGTTTCCCTTTATTTGTCCTCACTTTCCTTCCTATGAGCTTTAGGGAGTGCCCCCTTATCCTAGTATTGTGTGATAGAGAAAAAGAATTTTTCTCTATCCACCTTTTTCTATCCCATGCATGGTTTTATACACTGCCCAAATATGACTGGATACACAAGGAATTTATCTTTGGTGCATATGCTCTTAGTGTACATAAAAGAAAAAGATACATTTGTCAAGAATCATGAGGTACAACGCTTAATGATTGTCAGAGGGGTCAAATAAGCAACGAGGAAACAATATTAATAAAAATCTTAAGGATGCAAGCAACAAGTTACAGACATACAGACATAAGTGGGAGGAAATGGGTGACGAGAGAAAACTAGTAGTAATAATAGCGCAGACTTGGTAAATAGTTTGACAATGTTAAAAAACTCGGATGCCATCGCTGTTCGTTGTAACAGGCGTCAAGGTGGTTCATGCTCATGCATGCTGTCATTTGCCAGATTAACAACAATGAGTTTCAACCACGAATTTCAAACTAGGTTTGCTGAGTTTACTAAACTACAAATAACACGGTTTGTTGTAAGACTGATAACTTTTCTAGTTGAACAGCGTTTGAAGTTGATGGTTTCCCCCCTAATGTTCTTTGAAATTTTTATCTTTTGTCTGCATTTGTACAGTACTTTAACTACGTTATTAATAAATTCACTGTAATGTAGTGTAAGACCTATATACTTCACCAGTCAAAAAGAGGGCAGTGAAAATATTTACTGATCTCTCACATCCTGGACATAAACTGTGTCAACTCCTACTCTCAAAATGTTGCTATAGAGCAGTGTTTCCCAATCTTGGCAACTTGAAGATATTTGGACTTCAACTCCCAGAATTCCCTAGCCAGCGGATGCTGGCTGGGGAATTCTGGGAGTTGAAGTCCAAATATCTTCAAGTTACCAAGGTTGGGAAACACTGCTATAGAGCAGTGTTTCCCAACCTTTTTTGAGCCGCGGCACATTATTCACATTTACAAAATCCTGGGGAACATTGAGCGGGTGTGTGTGTGTGTGTGTGTGTGTGTAAAAAAAAGTTTGGACAAAAAATATCTCTCTTCCTCCCTTTCGCTCTATTTCTCTCTCTCCCTCTTTCTCTCTCTCCCTTCCCTCCTCTTTCTTTCCCCTCTCTCTCCATCTCTTTGTTTCTCCCTTCCTCCCTCTCTTTTTTGCCCTCCTTCTCTCTCCCTCCTTCCCTCTCTCTGTCTTTCCCTCACCCTCCTTCCCCCCTCTTTCTCTCTCTCTCTTGCTTTCTCTCTCTTGCTGTCTTTCTCTCTTTCTCTCTTCCCCCTCTCTCTCCCTCTCTCTTTCTCTCTATTGCTATCTCTCTTTCTCTCTCTCTCTTTTGCTTTCTCTCTTTCTCTCCCCCCTCTCTCTCCCTCTCTCTTGCTATCTCTTTCTCTCTCTCTTTTGCTTTCTCTCTTTCTCTACCCCCCCTCTCTCCTTCTTTCTCTCCCCCCTCTCTCCCTCTCTCTTTCTCTCTCTCCCTCTCTTGCTATTTCTTTCTCTCCCTCTCTCTTTCTCTCTCCCCCCTCTCTCCCTCTCTCCTTCTCTCTCTCCCTCTCTTGCTATCTCTTTCTCTCCCCCCTCTCTCCCTCTCTCCTTCTCTCTCTCCCTCTCTTGCTATCTCTTTCTCTCTCTTTCTATCCCCCCTCTCTTCCTCTCTCTTTCTCTCTCTACCTCTCTTGCTATCTCTTTCTCTCTCTTTCTCCCCCCCTCTCTCCCTCTCTTTCTCTCTCTCCCTCTCTTGCTATATCTTTCTCTCTCTTTCTCTCCCCCCTCTCTTCCTCTCTCTTTCTCTCTCTCCCTCTCTTGCTTTCTCTCCCCCCTCTCCCCCTCTCTCTTTCTCCCAGTAACCGTGGGGCGACGGCAGGGTGATCAGCTTGAGGCGGAGCTCCAGAACGGAGGCACAGACGGCGGTGGCTAGACGCCGTACATTTCTGGCGTTGCGCTGGGCATGGACGTGGGGCTTGAGCCTCCGTCCTGGTCCAGCCAGCAGGCAAGTGCCAGCCACGCAATTCCAGCATTTCCAGCCGCCGCCGTCGGTGCCTCTGTTCCTCTGTTCCGGAGCTCCGCCTCACAGCTGATCTCCCTGACGTCGCCCCGCGGCTACTGGGAGAAAGAGAGAGGGAGAGAGGTGGGAGAGAAAGAGAAAGCAAGAGAGGGGGAGAGAGAGAGGGACCACCCTGCCACCGCCCCACGGCATGGCTCCTGCCCGCTGCCGCTGCCGCCGCCATCACCCTCCCGCTGCGCGCCGCCCTCCCGCTGCTGCTGCCCTCCCACCAAACCCAAAGCTCACCTGCTGACAGGGAAGCTCCAGCCGGGCGGGGCGCCGCAGCTGCTGGAAAACTTGGAAGGCGCAAAGAAGCAAGCTCAGCTTCCGGTCTCACAACTTTTTTCTCTTCGCAAAAAGTTGCGAGACCAGAAGCTGAGCTTATTTCTTCGCAGCACACCTGACCATGTCTCGCGGCACACCAGTGTGCCGCGGCACACCGGTTGGGAAACACTGCTATAGAGGACCGCACACCAAGACAACTAGATACAAGAACAAGGAACATTTTTTCCCAAATGCCATCATTCTGCCAAACAAATAATTCCCGCAACACTGTCAAACTATTTACTAAGTCTGTATTACTATTACTATTAGTTTTTCCTCATCATTCCTATCACCCATCTTCTTCCACGTATGACTGTATGACTGTAACCTGTTGCTTGTATCCTTAAGATTTTTATTAATATTGTTTCCTGGTTGCTTAATTGACCCCTATGACAGTCATTAAGTGTTGTACCTCATGATTCTTGATAAATGTATATTCTCTTTTATGTACACTGAGAGCTTATGCACCAAAGACCAATTCCTTGTGTTGTCTAATCACACTTGGCCAAAAAAGAATTCTATTCTATTCCAACCCAGAAATCAGTGTGGTTCCAGAGGCATCTAGCCCTCCAGTCATCTTACTTAAAACTTGCTACCAAGCCTCAAAGTTATAGAAATACCTTCCAAAGGCTGGACCAGATGTCAAGGGTTAGGTACTGTAGAAATGAGCTTGTAATTTCTTCATCAGAAAAATAACTGAAATTTCTGCCAATGACATGAGTTTTATACACTATGAGGGTGATATAATGAGTTTTAGACACTATATGGATGATAATAATGTATATCGAAACTTTCACATTCTTTTTATTTGTTATTATTTATTATTTATTGGATTTGTATGCCGCCCCTCTCCATGGACATTTGTACCATTTTATTTATTTATTTATTAGATTTGTATGCCGCCCCTCTCCGTAGACTCGGGGCGGCTCACAACACAATAAAACAGTTCATGACAAATCTAATAATTTACAATTTAAAATATTTTTAAAACCCCATTATTAAAAAGACATACATACAAACATACCATACATAAATTATATAGGCCCGGGGGAAATATCTCAGTTCCCCCATGCCTGACGACAAAGGTGGGTTTTGAGAAGTTTACGAAAGGCAAGGAGGGTAGGGGCAGTTCTAATCTCTGGGGGGAGCTGGTTCCAGATAGTCGGGGCCGCCACAGAGAAGGCTCTTCCCCTGGGGCCCGCCAACCGACATTGTTTAGTTGACGGGACCCGGAAAAGGCCCACTCTGTGGGACCTAATCGGTTGCTGGGATTTGTGCATTACTGTGGGATTCGTCCATTACTGTGTAGGCTGAGGTGGTGCATTACTTTCTGGGCGACTTAGCTGAAGATCTGTTTAACTGAACGCCTAGGGTTGCACTGGTAGTCTTTTAATCCATAGAATGAATAAACATAGTGAATTGCTCTGGAAGCTTTCATAGCATTGCATTCTTAAACACAAGATCCATGAGGAAAACATGTTGTTTAATCTTCTTGTGTTGCAAGCAATTACCAGGTGACAATGGTTTTTAAAAATATTTTAAAGTGTGACTGAATTTCAGATGTTAAAGCTGAAAGAGGTAAACGTTTGCTATCTAATCCATTGGTTATAGCATAAAATTAATGCAGCTGAGCCTTAAGCATCTCCTTATTTCCCTTCCCTGATTTCCCTCTCTGTTTTGGAGAGGGGCTCCCTCTCAGGATCTTCTTGCTTGAGATCTTCAAGGCTCTTCTTCATAATTAAAATTTTGTTCAAGTCTGTGGTGGTTTGAAGAATGGGAAATAGCAGCCGCAGGAAACCCTATCGAATATTCATACAAACAATGTGAATTGGAAGGAGAGCTAATCTTTAAACTAAGTAATTGCCTAAAAGTGCAGTGTTGATAATTGAAGAGCAATCGAAAACAAAATGGCTCACAATCGGGAAGGGAATAAGTAAGCTAAGGATACACATTGTCTCAGTTTGTATCAGAAAATACCACATAGGAACAGTGTTCCCTCTAATTTTTTTTTTTTGGGGGGGCGGAAAAGTATAGTGTCTGAGCGGCAGTCCCTTCGGGACTGGGCAGCACAGAAATATTAAACAAACAAACAAACAAACAAAAAACCCACCCTGTTTTGCCTCAGAGAATTTCAAAATAAAATACTGTACTGTGTGTCTATAACAGTGAGCTCATAATAGGGCAACTCTATCAATATCAAAATGCCACTTAAATAGTTGAGCTAGTTTCAAACTAGATTTTGATTTTCTTTCTCTCTTCCTTACTCCCATTCTTTTTCTTTCTCTTTTCCTTCCTCTCTTTTTTCTATCTGTTTCTCTCTCTTCCTCTCTTCCTCTCTCTCTCCTTCCCTCTCACTCTTTCCTTCTCGGCTTCTGGGCAGGTTTGGAAAACTCTGAGTTGATGATGATTTTTAAGTGAGCGATTGCTCACTGCTCAGCTTAGAGGGAACTATGCATAGGAATAAACAATTGAAAAAGATGAGAGATGAAATCAATATTGGAATTCAAAATACTAACAATTTGATATTTATAGATTACCCCATTTTGTGACCTGGAAGTAAAGGAAACTTATAAGAGGCATAATGAAAATGAAACATTTGAATTAATGCTAAATATTAAGAAACCAAAAGTTACAGTATGGCCACCATCAGGTTTAGCAAATTAACATTTGGCAGTAAGGAAAGATGGTGGATACTTTCGTATAGTTGGGTAAAGAAAAATACAAAAGTGAATTGTATTCCAGAGAAATAAAAATAAAATCCCTAGAAAATTGGCAGTAAGGGTCAAAGTAATGAATTCTAACATTTTTTTTCAATGCCAGCAAAGATCAGAATAGTTAAAGCTGCAGTTTTTCCAAATAAGACTTTTCCCTTTATTTCCAATTTGCTAAATTATCCAAATAATAGAATGTCAATAATTTGTGATTATATAATATAAATGTAAATGCATGGAAATAATATAATTTGTCAAGGCACAATTACATAATAAAAAGTGGGGAAAAGACCTTCCTGTCTTGCTAGAGTTAACTTTAAGCCTATTCTTTGCTTTCACACCACAAAATTCTCTTAAGACCAAAATATACCTGCAGGGATAGTTTCTTGATTTGTATTTCCTGATGTAGTATTTGTTCAACTTTTCCATTTCTGGCATTAATCCTCATTCAATGCCACAAAAATCTAAATTTTTGGTTAAATTTTCAAGATTACTAATTGCAGCAAAAGACTTTTCTTTGCTAGCTATCCCTTAACATTTCAAAGTCATGAATTTTTTAAAAATGCCCCTCTCAATAAGCCTAAGAACTTGCTTTAACACAGTGCTTCTCAATTATTTTCTGTTACGCCTGCTCAGGAAGAAGTAAACATTTTAGCGCACCCCCAACTCTCTGCTGGGATGGTCGTTTGCAATATTCGGCTTATCGGTGTGATTGGGGTGTAATATGTTTAAGTGACACCTTGATTTATTTGGCTTCATGCTGTCCGCTGCCAACATTTTTAGACAGAGTAAACATGCCGGTCTTTCCTTGTCTCCCACCGTAGTCACAATGAAGCCAAGCATTAATAATTAATAATAATAATAATAATAATAATAATAATAATAATAATAATAATTTATTAGATTTGTATGCCGCCCCTCTCCAAAGACTCGGGGCGGCTCACAACAATAATAAAAACAATATTATAGTAGAACAAATCTAATATTAAAAAACATATAAAACCCTATCATTATTTTAAAAAACCAAACAACACATTCATACCAAACATAAAACAAAATATAAAAAAGCCTGGGGGAAAGGTGTCTCAACTCCCCCATGCCTGGCGGTATAAGTGAGTCTTGAGTAGTTTACAAAAGACAGGGAGGGTGGGGGCAATTCTAATTTCCGGGGGAGTTGATTCCAGAGGGCCGGGGCCGCCACAGAGAAGGCTCTTCCCTGACATATGCTTTGTCGTATTTTCTCGTCTTAACTTTCTGGAGACTTACATTAGTCTCATTATTTCTGTCTCTCTTCTCTTTTCTTTTCATCTCTGTTGAATATTTTTCCATGGTTTCTCTTAAGGGTTTGTTATCCGCACTTCATATCTTCTGCTCTGTGCTGTGTGTTATTGTTCAGCGCAAAAAAACCTGCAGTGGGGTAGCGAAAATGGAGTTCCACCCCAGAGCACCCAATTTGCACTGAAAGATTTTGAAAGAAAATGCAGGGCATCCTGCATAAGCCACGCCCACAGTGTGGTAGTAAAAATTTTGGAAGCTTCTCACTGCTCCCTGTGGGGGGAAAAGCATGTTACCCCCTGACATCACTCCATGCCCCCCAGAGGGCCCACCCCACTATTTGAGTAGCACTGCTTTAACATCACACTCAGTGGGGATGGAATAAAGATAACCATGCACAAAGCCACATTAGCCTCCTGTTGAAGTTTAGTGTGTCATGTAACACAGCCCTAAGGAGTGTCAGAAGCTAGAAACTACAGGCTGGGTCATGAATTAAATCCACCTGAGAAACAGAACATTTTATGAGTAATTGACTATTTATAAATGCCATCTTCCACACTGAATACAAACATTTCAAGACAAGTTATAATGACAAGTTCTAGGTTTTTAATGGTCTTCTGTTTACCCTTGCCAAACTGATTGCTGGATTTCATGCAGCTGTTATAGAGACTGAAATTCCATTCCTGCCTAATCCCTTAATCGAAATATTTTATATCATAGCAAAATTAATTCAATCACTCCAATCTGTGATCTGTCTTTTCCTTATTCTCTCTTACACATATAAATAACAAAATTATCAGTGGTTCCCAACCTTTTTGTGGCCATGCCCCCACTAAGCATCTCTAAAATCCTGAGGGTTCCCCCACTCCATGACATATAGTTCTTATTATTCAAAAAGTAATACTCACGCAGAGGAAGCCTAAAAGGCCATTAACTAGGTTTAAATAAGGTTCCAATTGCCCCCATTAAAAATAAAATTGCCCCCTGTGGGGCGTGGGCCCCATGTTGGGAACCAGGGATTTATATATTAAATAAAAATCCAGTATAAAATGCTTAGGCTTTTACTAATGTAAAATGTACACTGTTGATGAGAATTTGTCCTTGATAAAATGTCAAGCCAAACAGTTGGATTTTGCTTTATAGCTCTATATATCTTCATTTTGCCCGGTTTCATTGGACTAGTTACACTGGTTCTACTGCTACAGCTTGTGTGAACATGTTTTACTTACTTACTTACTTACTTACTTACTTACTTACTTACTTACTTACTTACTTACTTACTTACTTACTTACTTACCTACTTACTTATTTATTTATTAGATTTGTATGCTGCCCCTCTCCATAGACTAAGAATGAAATGCCTTCTTTAATTATTATTACAGATAGAATAGAATATATGCATATGTATATATATGTAGATTGTTGTGAGTTCGGGTTTTTCCCCGTGTAATATTTTGAGTGTCTTTGAGTGACGTTTCGGCGAAATCCCATTCATCATCTTGAGGCTGAAGTTATTGGCTGATTTCTTATACAGTGTCAGCCCTTCAAGGCAGACCAGACAATGAAGCCATGATTATCAATTCTAATGGTATTTTTACTATAAATTATGCACAGTAACAGAACCTTATAAATCTGAATGTGCCCCTTACAGCTCAATTATCTAGGGCCTAAAATGGTCTGGGCATCTTCCACATCCTTACACATTATAGTTCAGACATCTTCCCCTGGGGCCCGCCAAACGACATTGTTTAGTCGACGGGACACGGAGAAGGCCAACTCTGTGGGACCTTATCGGCCGCTGGGATTCGTGCGGTAGAAGGCGGTTCCGGATGTATTCTGGCCCAATGCCATGTAGGGCTTTAAAGGTCATTACCAACACTTTGAATTGTGACCAGAAATCGATCGGCAGCCAGTGCAGGCCATGGAGTGTTGCAGAAACATGGGTGAATCTAGAGAGCCCGACGATGGCTCTCGTGGCTGCATTCTGCACGATAGAAAGTAAAACAAAATCGCTTTAAGCATGGCTTAATGTTAACCATGGATAAAGTGCCATGGTAAACTATGGGAAATAGATTATATATCCCTGACACATTTGATTCCCAATTCATCCCTGAGTATCATCAACATACAGTGAAAACAAATACAGAACCTAAGGGACAATACTGCAGATACAAGTTATCTTTGCATCTATTCCAGCCATCTGGTTCTTGTTCACAATCCAATGTAATAGTAATGAGACATTTTTCATTCCTAATGGGGTGAATGTTTCACCAAGCACATGCCTTAATTAGATTGCCTGTATCTGAAGGTAGGTCAACCAATACAGCAACACCATTCGTTGCCACTTACGCTTTTCAAAAAGATATTTTCAAGCCTTAAGTATTGGTTTTGTCTCTTCATCTGCTTTATTGCTAACTTCAATGGAAATATAATCAATCATTTTAGGGGCCCTAGATAACTGTACAAAACTAAAATAGCAATGAGTTTATTGCACTTGCAAATGCATGCCTTCTCTTCCTCCTTATTTATTTATTGTACCACTATTGATAATCAAATAAAATTGCTTCTGGCATGTTCTGCCAGCGTGTCCCAACCGCTCGTAATTACAGGGTAATTAGTCCAAACAGACACGCATCACACGATAGAATGAAAACAAAAGGTCTTTATCAACAGAAAAGCAGAAACAACTCCCTTTTTAAATGTCAAAGGGATTTTCCGATACACACAAGGCACAGGTTAAATGCAATCCAATTTCTCACCCAGTAACTGGGAAATTGAGTCCAATTCCAAAGTCCAGAAATTCCACACACAGTCTTGAAAAGGGAAACAGCAAACCACGATCTTGATGAAACTATGAATCAGATAAACTTCCACGAGGCTAGACCAGCACGCTGCTCTTTTTATCTGTAGCACTAATTACAGCAGCCCCACCCAACCACAGGTGGCCTCACTTATCTCCTGTAATAATCCTTCAGTTGTTCTCTCCTATGCATCACTCTACGCATGCGTGGGTCTGTCGTAAGTTCTTGTTCAGAATCCAGGGATGATAAGGATGATTGAAATCCTCCTGCGCTGTCTGCCAAACTCCCCTCTTCCCTGTCATTCACGCTTCCTTCATCAGAGGAGACTTTGTCGGCAGATTCTATCAGGAGTAAAACAGGCCTGTAGCATGTGGATGTTTCCCCCACATCCACCTACACATTCCTTGGGGCAGGAGCTGGGCCAGAGCTAACCACAACATGGCTTATGGAACATTAAACTCTTCAAGGTATTAATGCGCTTAGCCTACCAAAATATTGCACAATTGTAAGATTTGAAATATGTAAGAAATACAGTGGAGGTTTTTTTTTAATTGATATTGCTACCAAACAAATGGCACATAAATTAATGTCTTAACATGTTGAGATGTGAATTGCAAATATAAGTGATAGTAATATGGATAAAAGCAAACAAAGATTTGCAAGGCCAATGAAATAGCTATCACATTTGTTTTCTACTACTAATTTTGGTTTCTCAGCTACAATTCAAATGCAGGCTCAGTAATCTAGTCATAGAGCCAAATCTGTCTTCTCCTTGAAGCTGCATATAACTGGAACATCAAGTGAAGGAAGCCAAGGCTATTTCTACAGCCCCCAACTTTAACTTTCTAAGAGCAATGGCAGGATCCAAAATAGCTTCAAAGATGTCCCTACTCATTTAAATGGAATACAACCTCATTAGAACATTCTTCTGTCTTACCTGTGAAATAGAATAGAATAGAATTATTTATTGGCCAAGTGTGATTGAACACACAAGGAATTTTTTTTGGTGCATATGCTCTCAATGTACATAATATAGATTTGTTAAGAATCATGTGGTACAACACAATCTTAGGATACAAGCAACAAGTTACAGTCATACAGTCAGAAGTGGGAGGAAATGGGTGATAGGAACGATGAGAAAAAACTAGTAGTAATAGTAATGCAGACTTAGTATAGTTTGACAGTGGTGAGGGAATTATTTGTTTAGTAGAGTGATCTCATTTGGGGAAAAACTGTTCTTGTGTCTAGTTGTCTTGGTGTGCAATGCTCTGTAGTGATGTTTTGAGGGTAGGAGTTGAAACAGTTTATGTCCAGGATGCGAGGAGTCAGTAAATATTTTCACAACCCTCTTTTTGACTCGTGCAGTATACAGGTCCTCAATGGAAGCCAGATTGTCAGCAATCTATAAATCCAATTTATAGAAACATAGGCCTCAACATATCTATAGTTCTATAAAAACCTATTCACCTTATTTGGACTTTATTATCTGTATTCTGCTGATATATAAAAGGACTTTGAATTGAGGGATAAATCAAAGTTTGGTGCCACTTTCATTTATTTCATAAACCAAGTCATTTAGCCTATGATCTGCCATATTATAAACCTCTTAGTTTCAGCAATCTATTACATCATCTTTAGTTACATAAATGTACTTGAAACGCTCCCTATAATTGATGATCAGCCTCGCAGCCTTGTATGTTATTGTTATCGCCAAAAAGGCTTCTAGAGTTGTTAACTTGATCCTACGTAGTTTCTGCTCTGGCAATCTCACACTACTCACCAGAGCCTACAAAACTTTTGCCAGACCCATACTTGAATACAGTTCATCTGTCTGGAACCCATACCACATCTCGGACATCAACACCCTTGAAAATGTCCAAAGATACTTCACCAGAAGAGCCCTTCACTCCTCCTCTCGAAACAGAATGCCCTACGAAAGCAGACTATCAATCCTAGGTCTTGAAAGCTTAGAACTACGATGCCTAAAACACGATCTAAGTATTGCCCACAAGATCATATACTGCAACGTTCTACCTGTCAATGACTACTTCAGCTTCAATCGCAACAACACAAGAGCACGCAACAGATTCAAACTTAATATTAACCGCTCCAAACTTGACTGTAAAAAATATGACTTCAGCAACCGAGTTGTCGAAGCATGGAACTCATTACCTGACTCAGTAGTGTCAACCCCTAACCCCCAACATTTTTCCCTTAGACTATCCACAATTGACCTCTCCAGGTTCCTTAGAGGTCAGTAAGGGGCGTGCATAAGTGCACTAGTGTGCCTTCCGTCCCCTGTCCAATTGTCTCTCCTTATCTCATTTATCTTTTCTTCCTTTCAAATTTGTTCACCTATACTTTTATATCTTTTCTTCTATTCTTTTCTTTATTTATATTACTACATATCGATTCTCTTCAATGTATATTATGTATTGGACTAAATAAATAAAGTATGGAAATGACAGGGCATTCCTCCATGGTGAACTGATGGTAACATTTGATCAACCTAACCCAAACATTCAGAATGAAAAAGCAACAAAAGTGATGGAGCTGATTCCTGGCAACTTTTTAAATTAGATTTTAATATTCAGTAGAAACTGAAATTCTGATTTTTTTTGTTAGTGGTTCATTTGGTTTTCACTGTGTTCCAATATTAAGTTTTAATTACACTCCTTTGAGGAGAAGCAATCGCTAAGCTTCCATGAAGTTGTAACCATGCATCCATCCATCTTCTTTGGGGATTTCTACAGCATTTGTTTGGTGTGATTATGATTAATTCCTTTAGTTAAAAATCATTGGCAAAAGCATGAGAATCTGAATAAAGTAAACACATACATGCTTTAAATAAAAACCTACAATTTACTCTGACTAGCAATCTTTGTTATTCATCTGACATGTATAATGCAAATAAACACTTGCATAATTGGTCCCAGACCAGAGGTTGAGCAAAATAAAACAAGGTGACTCCTTCTATATCCTAAATAAAAGATTCAAAACTGGAAACAGATTATGGTAATAACAAATCAATTTGTAATGACACATACACACTTCTACCCGGAGGAAATAGACTATCACTGAGTCACAATATCTACAGTTATAAAAGTTGTTCAGGAAACATTGTTTACCCAAATAATCTTTTTAAATATTCATTCTGAGCTGACTCAAATATTTACATACAATCATTTGCTGGAAAAATGTCACCATCCAAATGCTGATATTTTTTTCTGTCCCAAAGGTGGCAATAAAGATTTGATTTGATATCATTAATGCCTTCAAGGCAAAAACAATGTTAATTGCCCACATGTTATTTTAGCAAACAGATCATACATTCAGTACACATTTTCAAAACTAAATTCAAGAGGAAAGCTCATTTTAAAGGAGAATTGTCCTCAGTCCAAAAGAAAAACATTTGAAATTACTGGTGTTCTCTGAACAGAGGGGCTACTAGCCTTAAAGGACCTAAGGAAGAGCTGCTACTAAGGAAATCATCAATAAAATGTGTTGTGATGATTCATAGAGTGGCAATGTATGAACCACAACAAATATTTAATATACCATTGTTAAAACAAACCTTGTCTTACCCATGAATCTGAAACTGCAGAGTGATTACTCCCATAGATTATAGTGTCATGGAAGTGTTAGATTATGGCGGACACTTTGGACTAAAACACCCATAGTCTATTACTGTGGTCTATATTGACTTGGGCTAATAGGAAAGTCAAATAATTTAGAAGATACCAGATTCCTCTCCTTATCTTAGAAGAATCCCCAATCTGAAAATTGCATTGTTTAACATAAGCAGAAATAGAAATAGCTGCTGCAGATATACAGGCCTTTTGCCAAACCTCCACTAGATGGCATCTAATGGACACAGAAACCTTAAGTCAGTGATGGCGAACCTATGGCATGGGTGCCACAGGTGGCACGCGGAGCCATATCTGCTGGCACGTGAGCCATTCCCCAAGCTCAGCTCCAACGTGCATGTGTGTGCCGGCCAGCTGATTTTTGGCTTTCAGAGAACCTCCGGTGTTCTGTCTGGGTGCCCCCAGACTTCAGCACCAACTGGAAAAAACAGCCAGACACGCTGGTAGAAACAAAAGCACTTTATAATTTGAAAATAAACACAGAGGAAAACCTGTTCTTCCCCACAGGCAGGCTATGAGCCTTCACAGCAGACCTCTTGCTGGCACACCCACCTTTTCCCCTCAAGGTTTCAGTATTCAAAGTCACAAGCCAGAATTCCAAGACGCCAAAGATCACAGCCAGGTCTCACAACTCCCAAAGATAATTCTCCACAAACCAGGAAGGGTGGGTCTGCCTTTTTAGCCTTTCTGGAGAGCACCACACCCAAACCCAGCTGTTGCCCATTCAGTGCTTGAAGTACCTGGCTAATTGTCCCCTTCGTTGGGTTGCCCTTCTCTGCCAGAAATCTATTATTCCTTGTGCCTGGTCATCTAAAGAATCCAGGCTGCTTGCTGGGGAGAGCTCCCCCTCGGGCTGAGATTCCTCCTCCTCGTCTCCCTCCTGTTCCTCATCCTCCCCCCCTGAGCAGAGAGCCGGCAGAGGGTCAGCCGTTCCCTGTTCCTCATCCTCCCCCTCTGAGCAGAGAGCCGGCAGAGGGTCAGCCGTTCCCTGAGGGGCCTCAGACGGAATCACAACATCCGGGAGGGATGGGGAAGGGCGTTTTACTCTCCCCCGGCTCCAGGGAAGGCTTTGGAGGCTGGGGAAGGCGAAACACGAGCCTACTGGACCCACCAGAAGTTGGGAAACAGGCTATTTCTGGCCTCCAGGGGGGCAGTGGAAGCTGATTTTGCCCTCCACAGATGTTGAATTATGGGTATGGGCACTCGTGCATGCGTGATAATGCATGCCCATATTCTTTCAGCACCCAAGGAAAAAAAGATTTGCCACCACTGCCATAAGTATTTGCTTACATTCTGTCTGTCTGTCTGTCTGTCTGTCTGTCTGTCTGTCTGTCTGTCTGTCTGTCTGTCTGTCTGTCTCTCTGTCTGTCTGAATAAAAAGAAATATTAGGACAGGGATGGTAGGCACATTGGTGTGCTTATGCACGCCCATCCAGCAGTCATTTAAACTATTGCAGCCCAGGTATCCTACTTGTATTATTGATTATCCATCCTGTTCTGCCGGGCTCTCTGTTAGGAGCCTCCCGAAAATTCAAGGGTACAAATTTCAGACACACACACGTTTGAAAATTCAAAACAATGTTCTTTATCACAACATTCAAAATAAACTAAGCACTCTTTTTGTATTGCAAAGAGCACTCGTCCCAAAACAACCGGGTAATCTGTACAATTTCCCTTAAGCAGTCATTAAGTATGTACTTAGCTAGCAGCTGTGAAGAAACTTCACACCCCTTCTTCCAATGAAGTGAGCCACACACACACACACACACATTGCTCTGCTGTGGTTTCAAAGGCGTGAAAAATCAACAAAGTCCAGAAAACAGCAACAGATGATTCCTGAAGAACTGCGATCAGATACTCTTTCACAACGGCCAAACCCACACGCTGCTATTTATAGCAGCAGCCCTAATTACTGGAGCCCCACCCAACCACAGGTGGCCTC
This sequence comes from Erythrolamprus reginae, assembly GCF_031021105.1. Lineage (NCBI taxonomy): Eukaryota > Metazoa > Chordata > Lepidosauria > Squamata > Dipsadidae > Erythrolamprus > Erythrolamprus reginae. The sequence continues at coordinate 29,527,844 of NC_091953.1, read as the reverse complement.
ATTTTCTCTTGTAATAATCCTTCAGTTGTTGTCTCCGTGGATATGTCATTAATTCTTGTTCAGAATCCAAGGATGATACAGATGATTGATCTCCTCCTGGGCTCTCTGCCAAACTCCCCTCTTTCCTGTCACTCATGCTTCCTTGGTCAGAGGAGGCTTCATCGGCAGATTCCATCGGGAGCAAAACAGGCCTGCGGCATGTGGATGTCTCCCCCATAGTCACTTGCACATTACCTGGGGCAGGAGCTGGGCCAGAGCTAACCACAACACCATCCATTGGCAGAAAACTATCAATATCAATCCCAGCAGATTACATACCAGTAGTCTGCATAGAGTTTTTACTTACTCTCAATTCCTCTCCTATCTCTAGTGTTTTTAAGTCACTCCTTTTAAGTCACTGAAATCGGTGAACTGTCAGGTCTGCTTCACTCAGAATTTAGGAAAGTAAAACTCTGAGTCCATTTTGAACTTCAAAAGTCACTTTTACTAAATCAGAAGTGAATGCAACAAAAAAAGAGAGCAAAGTTTGAGGAAAAACTGCAAGAGATACCTATTACAAAGTAACCCCAACACCCCCCCCTTGGGCAGTCCACCCAACCCAAAATATACATAAGCATCAGTTGGGTGCATCTTCACTGACGTGTCACACTTCTGGACTGCACAGCCGTTAACCTTGAGCTAGTGATAAGCAGGCCTGCTCTGCGCCACTGTGCCAACCTGCAACTTCCCCCTTCTTTTCCCTTTCTCATACAAAATGAAAACTCCCACGGGCTCCCCCAGCATGCTTCTGCCCCAAATCCCGAATGCCTCCCCCACCCCCATTTCTTTATGGCAGCTGATGTAGTGAAGATATCAAAAATAATGCAGAGAGGCTGACACCTCCCTTCCTCCCAAAGTACTGGAGGACAAAACTAGTACAGGATTTATTTATCTCGAGCAGTGTTTCCCAACCTTGGCAACTTGAAGAAATTTGGACTTCAACTCCCAGAATTCCCCAGCCAAGGTTGGGAAACACTGATCTAGAGGTCATATTCCAATAGTATTGGAATTCCAATAATTTTGGAAGTACTGTAGTGGTTTTTATATTATTTATTTATTTATTTATTTATTTATTATTATTATTATTATTATTATTATTATTATTATTATTATTATTATTTATTGGATTTGTATGCCGTCCTTCTCCGCAGACTCGGGGCGGCTAACAACAGTGGTAAAACAACATGAACAATCCAATTAATAAAAACAACTAAAAAACCCTTATTATAAAAAACCAAACATACACACAAACATACCATGCATAACTTGTAATAGCCTAGGGGGAAAGGATAACTTAACTCCCCCATGCCTGGCGACAAAGGTGGGTCTTAAGTAATTTGCGAAAGACAAGGAGGGTGGGGGCCGTTCTAATCTCTGGGGGGAGTTGGTTCCAGAGGGCCGGGGCCGCCACAGAGAAGGCTCGTCCCCTGGGGCCTGCCAAACGACATTGTTTGGTCGATGGGACCTGAAGAAGGCCAACTCTGTGGGGCCTTATCAGCCGCTGGGATTCGTGCGGTAGAAGGTGGTTCTGGATGTATTCTGGCCCAATGCCATGTAGGTCTTTAAAGGTCATTAACTGGTGTTACCACTTTGCGCACACTATCGCCGCTTCTGCGCATGCACAGAAGCGTCCTGGGTGAGTCGGCAGAATTTCCGCAACTGCCGCTATTGGTTTGTTGAGCTGGGCCGAACCAGGAGCACACAATGCATGTATTAGCCTGGCGCCAAGAGACACCTGTGACCAGAGGAGCCAGTAGCAATAGCATTGGCTGATTAGGGTGCACCAGCACTGAACAAATAGCTCTGAAAGCAAGAGTGGTAATTGCATCTATTGCTGCAGAAGAAGCTAAATCTGATCTTCAACAGTGGCTGCCAAAAGAGATCTGCAGGAGGAGGAGGAAGAAGAAGCTACCAGCTGCCATAGCAATGTAGCTGCAATGTACTGTAAGTGGCCATCTGGGCTGGGCCAAGACCTACCACTCTCTTTACATGGGAATGATGATCAAACAAAAGTTCCTGGACAGTTAAGGGCTGTCAATGTGACAAGCCAGAACATTCTCTTCTCCAGCAGGGAAGAATTCTACAAAAAGGGAAGGGAAGGGGAGTGGAGGATAAATAGAAACAGAAAGAGAAGGAAAGGAACAACAACAACAACAACAGGTTATTGTAAATGGGGGCACCATGGGGGTACTGCAATGGCTGTAACTTTGGGCTTTGCTCATGTCCTTTCATTCAACACCATAGTAGCTTCAAATGTTCACTGAAAGAATGGTTGTAAGTTGAGGGATATATGTACAGTGGTACCTCTACTTACGAACATAATTCGTTCCGTGACCAGGTTCTTAAGTAGAAAAGTTGATAAGAAGAAGCATTTTTTCCCATAGGGACCAATATAAAAGCAAATAATGCGTGCGATTGGGAAACTACAGGGAGGGTGGAGGCCCTGTTTCCTCCCAGGAGATTCCTTCAGAGGCCCCATGGAGGATTCTCCCTGCCTTCTATGGTTACAGTTTCGGAGGCTCGGGTTTGTAAGTGGAAAATGGTTCTTGAGAAGAGGCAAAAAAATCTTGAACATCCAGTTCTTATCTAGAAAAGTTTGCAAGTAGAGGTATTTGTAGGTAGAGGTACCACTGTAATCTGTTCTTCAGCTGTGAGCTCAAGCCACACAGCATAGCCAAGTCAATTAGAGACCCTCCCTCCTTGAAATTCACTTCAAAACAGGGTTGGGTTGTGACTTATCTCATTGTTGGTTTGCTTCTTCATGCGCCACATGGACCCATGCGCACATGTGCAGTGCTAAAAACCCAACTTCTGCGCATGCACAGAAATAAAAATGTAGCTTCTGCACAGAAGTGAAAAACAAGATGGTTCGGGAGCATGTCCAGCTGGCCATCTCTGCCATTTTGGGGATTGGAGGGGGGGATTTCTGCTACCAGTTCTGTTGAACAGTCCGAATTGGCAGGAACCCACCTCTGCTTTAAGCTCTTTATGAGTTTCTGGGAATGTAGTCAACACAAATATATCCATCACATATATCCATATCCATCACAGATATCTGACCTTGATATCTTAACTGCTCTGGCATTGGTGAAAATGTAAAGTAGTTTATATTTTGTATGTTTTTATCTCTTGATAAAATAGTTGTCTATGCTAGACATTTCAAGTTATAAGGATTTTTTTATTTTATAAGCTGCATAACTTTTTAAAAAATAAAACCTTGAAGTACATTTATTTGATGCTCTATGTATTGTGTTTTGTTTGCCTAACAGTTTATTAAACGTCTAGAATAATTTATACAACCAGTGAAGCTATTGATTCTCCAGTAAAATTGCATAAATTCTAGGAATTGGAATTGTTGCTTGAGCCCAACTCAGGGAATCATAAACTACCTCTTAGCAATCATTTAAGCATATAGCAAATGCCTCAAGCTGTAGTTTAAATTGGAAGATTAATCTTACATCTTTTATGGGTGTCTCCAAAAGAAAACAGACCTCTTAGACATGATTAATGTTTGACATAATGTAGGAAAAATATGTCCTCAATTTCAGAAAATATAGAATTGCCTCGCATTAACTCCTTCAAAGCATCATTGAAAAAGTTATAAAACAGAGTTATTCCATAAGTCTTGGTTAGTGTAATATGTAAACTTAACTTCTGGCTCTTCTATATTTATTGTCCTTTCTTGGACATTGTTTGACAACAAGAAGTATATAAAATACATTATTTATTTATTATTTATTTATTGGATTTGTGTGCTGTCCCTCTCCGAGGACTCGGGGCAGCTCATATCAGAACAACATAACAATACAATACATCCAATTAATATGGCTAAGAAAACTTTAAAACTCTAATATAATTTTAAAAAAACGTTCATCAAAACAAAACAACATCTGCATTATGATAAAATTTATTTATTTTATTTATTTATTGGATTTGTATGCCGCCCTTCTCCATAGACTCGGGACGGCTAACAACAGTAATAAAAACAGCATATAAAAATCCAATATTAAAACAGTTAAAACCCTTATTATAAAACCAAACATATATACAGACATACCATGCATAAAATTGTAAAGGTCTAGGGGGAAAGAGTATCTCAGTTCCCCCATGCCTGGCGGCAGAGGTGGGTTTTAAAAAGCTTACAAAAGGCAATGTTCCAGGTTGCACCTCTCATTATTATTAATATTATTATTATTATTATTATTATTATTATTATTATTATTTATTATTATTATTATTTTATTCACAAAAACAGTAATACACAACAAACGAGATTGATATGCTAGATTTTGTATCACAATATCACAAGTCAAACACTTCCCAAGTGATGATATTATTATTGCTATTGCTATTGCTATTACTATTATTATTATATTTTTGAATGTATTTGGAAGGTTTTGTGCTGTCAGGCTCAGAATCAAGAAAACACGTGGTAAACCTTCCAAGCTGACTTCCTTATTGTTTCACACTTATGTGCAAAATCTTACCTATACTATCTGCATTTGCAATACCCTCTGTGAACTATTATGGAAGGGGCTCTCCACACCCTCTTCCTGTCAGACAGGGAGCCTTGGACTTACAACCATAGTTGAACAACCACAATTTTGGTTGTACGTTGTGATGGTTGTAAAAGCAAGTCACAATGCTCTATTTTACAACCTTTTTTGTGGTGGTGGTTCAGTGAATGTAGCAGACACAAAGTAAACACCATGGTCTGAATATTGAATCTGGCATTGGCATCCTTCAGTCTCAAAAGACCATGGTATCATGCTCTGGATTCTCCAGAGCATGAAGCCTGGGTAGGTTAGTATGGACGATAGACTGTTACCCAAGCAGAAGATCCCCCCCGCTCCACGTCTCTGAAATACGGCACGAATCCCAGCGGCCGATAAGGCCTCACAGAGTTGGCCTTCTCCGGGTCCCGTTGACCAAACAATGTTGTTTGGCGGGCCCCAGGGGAAGAGCCTTCTCTGTGGCGGCCCCAGCCCTCTGGAACCAACTCCCCCCAGAGATTAGAACGGCCCCCACCCTCCTTGTCTTTCGCAAATTACTTAAGACCCACCTTTGTCACCAGGCATGGGGGAGTTAAGTTATCCTTTCCCTCTAGGCTATTACAAGTTATGCATGGTATGTTTGTGTGTATGTTTGGTTTTTTATAATAAGCGTTTTTTAGTTTTTTTTATTAATTGGATTGTTCATGTTGTTTTACCACTATTGTTAGCCGCCCCGAGTCTGCGGAGAGGGGCGGCATACAAATCCAATTAATAATAATAATAATAATAATAATAATAATAATAATAATAATAATAATAATCCAGTGGAATGGCAAAGGCCAATATGATTGGTTCCAGGTACATCACAGGAGTTATTAGAATGTGGCTGTATACAGCCACGACCTGCTTCCGGGACTCTGGCTCCAGATTTTGCCTCAAGGTTTATTCCTGAAGTCTTTTTCAATGGTGGATATAGCCACAAGGCAGTGGAGGTTTGCAATCAGAGTTCCTTTCTCCTAGTGGTTGACCAGGGCGTCTTATAGGTCTTGCCATGCTCTTAGCATACCATATCGCTTGCAGAGACCGCCTTCATGACCGTTGACCTATTCTAGTAGGTTTCATCCGCTCAGTCCACCGGAATCTGTCTTCACATGACAAATCCCTATCTTGCAGAAGGTCAATCACCCATCGGCTACTCTCAGCCTGGTTTGATTTACTTGGAGTTATACTGTGTTGTTTAAGTGTTCCCTTTATTTTTTTGAGCAGTGTATAAAAGATTTTTTGCAAGCTACTTTGAACATATTTTGTAGGTGAATGCAAAATATAAAATAATTATATTGGTGCAGTGCAGTCAGGCGGCAGGGAAAGCAAGTAGAATGCTTGGCTGCATAGCTAGAGGGAGATTGTGATCCCGCTGTATAGAGCGCTGGTGAGACCACATTTGGAATACTGTGTTCAGTTCTGGAGACCTCATCTACAAAAAGATATTGATAAAATTGAATGGGTCCAAAGACGGGCTACAAGAATGGTGGAAGGTCTTAAGCATAAAACTTATCAGGAAAGATTGAATGAACTCAATCTGTATAGTCTGAAGGACAGAATGGAAAGGGGGGACATGATCGAAACATTTAAATATGTTAAAGGGTTAAATAAGGTTCAGGAGAGAAGTGTTTTCAATAGGAAAGTGAACACAAGAACAAGGAGGCACAATCTAAGGTTAGTTGGGGGAAAGATTAGAAGGAACATGAGAAAATATTACTTTACTTAAAGAGTAGTAGATTCTTGGAACAAACTTCCAGCAGACGTGGTTGGTAAATCCGCAGTAATTGAATTTAAACATGCCTGGGATAAACATATATCCATCCTAAGATAAAATACAAGAAATACTATAAGGGCAGACAAGATGGACCATGAGGTCTTTTTCTGCCGCCAGTCTTCTATGTTTCTATGTTTCTGTGATCACTTCCACAGGGTTAAATAACCATTACAGGCAAGCTTTTCAAAGGAAGGATATTATACTGTCAGCCAAAAGCCATTAATGGGCAAGCTATTAAATTATGACATATAAAAGAAGAAATGAACATGTGCTAATTAGTTCTGCTTGCATGGTTTAGAAATGGAATGCTGATCTTGACTGTGAATCAGAAAGGCGTCATTTGCACTTGTTTGTGGTATTTTAACAGTAACATTTATTTCGAATAGTTTAAGTGGAACTCAAGTTACACTAACTGACCTATACAATACTTAGCTTTTTTGTTTTGTTTTATATGTTGTTCTTCCCTGGATCTCCTTAAAAACTGAAGTTGCAATGGGAATTTTCTAATCATCTGATAATGGCTGATCTTGGAGTTTAGTTGCACATCTTCATTACAACATCAGGAATTTTATATTTAAACATGCATACGGTTTTCTCCTGAATCTGGTGATTTCTTTGTCTTCAGTTTGTTAATAACTGAACAAGTTATCTTCTTCTTTTAAAAAAATATTTTTATTAAATTGCATAGACAAACATGACATACATAACATGCAACACTTAATGGAGCTACAGTCGCTCTGCTCAGAGTACAAGTCATCTTTATATTTAAACGTAAAAAAAAGTGAAAAGAAAAAAATATTGTCGTTGTTTCACACCATCTATAAAGTACTTAGAAATATCAATTATAAAGTGGTAAATAGAAACACATCTAGAATATTTAGCAACATATGTAAAAATTTTAAAATTCTAACTTAAATTGAGCTACAATAAAGGGAAAAAAGGAAGAAGAAAAAAGACAAAAGAGTAAAAGTAGAAGAAAAAAGGAGTTCACATTTATATTGTGGATAATCATCATCTACTACAATATAACTACTAAATACTAATATTCTTTATCTTCTATCAACATCATGTCTCTGTAAATAATATATGGTGGAATTATTGATAATCTTGTTTACCAGAGCTGTATGTTAAAGATGAGAAAAATATACAAATGATTAAACTTTGCATAATTCCACTGCCATTCCAATAAGATTTTTTTAAATGTTTGAGACAGGGGAAATTATTGTATATTTCTCTTTAAGATTTCCAGCTGTACACTTTCCAGCACATTCAAAATCTTGTGGCTTTAACCCTAAGAAAGCTGGTGTTCCTTTAGTAGATCTGGAATGGAGAAATTCTAAGAAACAACCTCAGTTTATGAGAAAGTAAATAACATTTTAATATATTCTCCTGCTTGAACAGAGGGCTGGACTAGAAGACCTCCAAGGTCCCATCCAGCTCATTCATTCTGTGTGTGATCAAGCTTTGCTACTAGTCTGACTTTCTTGTATTCTGCTAACCACTATTTTTATGACTTCCAAGTTTTCCAACTTACCACTTTTTGCTCTATTATTTGTTTTCTATCCAAAGGAAACTATGATTTCCATGGGCTTCCTATTTGCTTCAAATTATATGATTTGAGCATCAATGCCCAATTGAAGCATCTGTAACAATCGGGAAAGTGATGAAAATGAAGGATATGGCATGCTGTGTTCAACTTGTTTTTGCAAATTATTTTAGAGTGGGAAGTAGTATTTTGCCCTTCTTTAAATAGAAATAGCAGCACGTAACCAAAGAGGAGATAGCAATGATTACGTTACCTGATGTATTTCAAGTGAAGCACAGTTTGGGTGACAATCTCTTCTATTTTATATTGTAGTAAATGATACATTCCAGAAGTGTCTTGAATTACATCAGACTGCATTTTCTAAACATACAGCATCTTACTCTGGAGCAATGTTAAGACTGCCATCCAGTGGTAAATTGATATAACATTTCTAAATTTCAATATTAATTTTCTAAAAATACATGATAATGCTGTATGCTTTTAATTTGCTAGGTTTATTTGTATTGTTTTGATTACATATATGATGTGTTTAGAAACCTAGTTTTTAATAAAGGGTTCGGGTAAAATGTTTCTTGTAAATAGTAGGGCAAAATGATTGTCTTCATTTAGGAGTAGGGGGGACAAAAACCAGAAATCCATGTTTCAACAATAAAACAAGATTTTCTAAAGTATTGGTCCATCAAGGAAAGAGGTACATAGCAATATCCAGAATGAATATCAGAACTAGCAAGGTGATGGACAGAGAGTCAATATACAACCCTTCCCTCTAAGGTATGTGTCACTCAGGAGTGGGTTGATTATCTTTTCCTACTGGTGAGCTGTGTGCTCATCACAATATTTTGTGTGTGCATGTGTTAACTATGCTTGCACACATGAACGCATCCCCAGTGAGATTTTGCTTCTGCACATGTGCAGAGAAACAATTTTCCTTCTGTGCATGCTCAGAGAGCTGAAAACCTCCATGTCTAGTCAACGAAGCAGTGGATTTGATGTGCCGGTGCCTGGAGGCTGTTGGGGTCTGGATGAGTGTCAACAGACTCAAACTCAAACCTGATAAGATGGAGTGGCTGTGGGTTTTGCCTCCCAGACACAATCCCATCTGTCCGTCCATTACCCTGGGGGGGGGGAATCACTGACCCCCTCGGAGAGGGTCCGCAACTTGGGCATCCTCCTCGATCCACAACTCACATTAGAGAAACATCTTTCAGCTGTGGCGAGGGGGGCGTTTGCATCGGACCAGAATATCTCCGGGACCGCCTTCTGCCGCACGAATCCCAGTGAACGATTAGGTCCCACAGAGTGGGCCTTCTCTGGGTCCCATCGACCAAACAATGTCGGTTGGCGGGACCCAGGGGAAGAGCCTTCTCTGTGGTGGCCCCGACCCTCTGGAACCAGCTCCCCCCAGAGATTAGAATTGTACCCACCCTCCTTGCCTTTGGTAAACTCCTTAAAACCCACCTTTGTTGTCAGGCATGGGGGAACTGAGATATTCCTTCCCCCTCTCAGGCCTATACAATTTATGCATGGTATGTTTGTATGCATGTTTGGTTTTAATAAGGGTTTTTAGTCATTTTTAATATTAGATTTGTTTCATGTTGTTTTATTGTTGTTGTTAGCCGCCCCGAGTCTGTGGAGAGGGGCGGCATACAAATCAAAATCAAAATCAAAATCAAAATCAAAATAAAACAAAACAAAACAAAACAAAACAAAACAAAATAAAATAATAAAATAATAAAATAATAAAATAATAAAATAATAAAATAATAAAATAATAAAATAATAAAATAATAAAATAATAAAATAATAAAATAATAAAATAATAAAATAAAATAAAATAATAAAATAAAATAAAATAAAATAATAAAATAATGAAATAAAAAAATAATAAAAAAATAAAAAAATAAAAAAATAAAAAAATAAAAAATAAAAAATAAAAAAATAAAATAATAAAATAATAAAATAATAAAATAATAAAATAATAAAATAATAAAATAATAAAATAATAAAATAAAATAATGAAATAATGAAATAATGAAATAATGAAACAATGAAATAATGAAATAATGAAATAATGAAATAGTAAAATAATAAAATTTTAAAAAATCATGGAAAATTATTTTAAAAAGATGGCGATGTACATGGATCGGCAAATACACTGGAGCTATCACGCCAGAATTGCACAATTGGCTGGCCGTTACCAGAGCCCACCACTGTAGGAACCCCCCACTGATATTATTTCACCTATATGTTCAAAAGTAGTAGACTTTACAGAGCTGCAGTCTGTTCCCAATCTTGCTGATTTTTCTCCTTCTGTAGATGATGCTGAGGAGGGTGGATGCCATGGGAGTTTTTTCTCAGGCAGTGAACTGTCTTGAATCAGTACTGACCTACAGTAATCAGTGGTGGGAGTCAAAAAAATATTATAGATTCTATGGGTGTGGCTTGGTGGACATGGCATGGCTTTGTGGGTGTGGCTTGGTGGGCATGACGGGGAAAGGATACTGCAAAATCTCCATTCCCACCCCACCAGTGGCGCGATTCAATTTTTTTTAGAACCAGTTCTGTGGGTGTAGCTTGGTGGATGTGGCAGGGGAAAGATACTGTAAAATATCCATTGCCACCCCACTCCAGGGGAAAGTTATTGTATATTTCTCTTTAAGATTTCCAGCTGTACACCTTCCAGCACATTCAAAATCTTGTAGCTTTAACCCTAAGAAAGCCTGTGTTCCTTTAGTAGATCTGGAATGGAGAAATTCTAAGAAACAACCTCAGTTTATGAAAAGTAAATAACATTTTAATATATTCTCCTGCTTGAACAGAGGGCTGGACTAGAAGACCTCCAAGGTCCCTTCCAGCTCATTCATTCTAAAATTTATGGCTCCAAAGCAGAGACTACACTTCAGATTACTCAATGAAGATGCAACTTGTTCACCATCCACAAAAGAAACAATTCCTGATGTTAGCATTTGATAGTGCGGAAGAGGATATGATGGAAAGTGAACTGAAAAATCATAGAACTGGCTGGAATATAATAAACATGAGCATTCCACTCTTGGAATGGAACATTCTACATCTTGTGGATATTAATGCACAGATATGTGTTCTGTCTGGGTTCCCCCAGACCTCAACACCAACTGGAAAAAACAGCCAGACACTCTGGTAAAAGCCAAAAGTATTTTATAACTGGAAAAAATAAGCACAGAGGAAAACCTGTTCTTCCCAACAGACAGGATATAATACGGTACAGCAGGGTCCTGATGTCCAGACAATACAGCAAGCTTCTTGCTGGCACCCCCCCCCCCAAGGTTTCAATAGTCAAAGGCACAAACCAGGATTCCAAGACGTCAAAGTTCACAGTCAGGTCCCACGACTCTCAAAGATAAAACTCCACAAGCCAGGAAGGGTGGGTCTGCCTTTTAGCCTTTCCCAAGAGCACCACACCCAAACCCAGCTGTTGCCACTTTAATGCTGAAAGTATTTAGCCAATTGATTCCGTCTCTGAGTAGCTCTTCGTTGTCACAGATCAATTATGGCTTGTGCACTTTCCTCTAAGGAATCCAGGCTGCTTGCTGGGGAGAGCTCCCCCTGGTGGGACTCTGGCTGTCCTCCCTCTTCTTCAGCCTGGGATTCCTCCCCCTCGTCTGTCTGCACCTCCTGTTCCTCAGCCTCTCCCTCTGAGCTGGAAACCGACAGAAGGTCAGCCGTTCCCGGAGGGGCCTCAGACGGAACCACAACACCTACCTACTTACCTTCCTACCCATACATACATATCATCATTAAAGGCATACATAGAATGCAAAAAAGGACTATGAATTAAAACAGGCTTGCACAAAAGACAAAGAGTCACAGTGAAGAATTAAAAAACAAACTATGGAAAATATCCATTGCCACCCCACTCCAGGGGAAAGTTATTGCAAAATTGCCATTTCCTCCCAATCAGCTGGGACTCAGGAGACAGAGAATAGATGGAAGTGGGGCCAGTCAGAGGTGGTATTTATCGGTTCTCCAAACTAATCAAAATTTCCACTACTGGTTCTCCAGAACTGAATGCCATCTTTGAGTATGCTGTAATAAAGTATGATTTCTACAGAAACTAAGGTTTTAATAATTGTTTTAAAAGGCTTGTGAATTGTACTAGTGGAAGAAAAATGCATTTGTTAGGCAGATTCAATAATGAATATGGTTTAATCTTTTTATTCCAGCCACCTTTTTTCTCAAAGAAGATGCTTGTAGGGAAAATACCACATGTTTAAAATGCTCCTTTATCTCCTCATCAGCTGGGCTGTTCAGTAGTGGGGAAATAATGTAGAAAAGATGGTTTAGAGCAGTGATTTTCAACCTTTTTTGACCCGCATTTTTTTTACATTTACAAAATCCTGGGGCACACCACCAACCAAAATGACATACAATGACACTGTAAGACACTGTCTCTCTTTTTCCATCCCTGTCTCCTCCCCCACTTATGTGTGTGTGTGTGTGTGTATGCTCTTGAACCATTTCCAAAAACAGGTGAGGGCTGGGGGGTTTTCTCTCTCTTATACTTTGGGTGCTTTTTATCATGTGCTTTAAATCAAGAGTCATCTCTCTCTCTCTCTTGTTTCTCTCTCTTTCCTCTCATTCTCTGCCTCAGTCATTTTATCATTTCTCTTTTTTCTCCCCTTTTTTCTCTTATTTATCTCTCTCTCTCTCCCTTCCTCTCCTTTACTCTCTCTCTTGCTTTCTTTTTCTCTCTCTTGCTTTCTGTCTCTCTTTCTCTCTCTCTCCTCTCTTTTTTTTCTCTCTCTCTCTTGCTCTATATCTCTCTGTGTCTCGCTCTCTCTTTCTCTCTCCATCTTGCTATCTCTCTTTCTCTCTTGTACACCACGCCGGCAACAGCAGCATCAGGCAGTAACCATAGGGCGGTGGAAGGGTGGTCAGCTGCGAGAGGGAGCTCCAGGGTGGAGGCACCGACGGTGGTGGCTGGACGTGTTGCTGGACGTTGTACATGCTGGTGCTGCACTGAGCACGGGTGTGGGGCTGGCAACTCTGTCCCAGCCCAGCCAGCGGGCCAGTGCCAGCCCTGCAGCACCAGCATGTATGGCATCCAGCAACACGTCCAGCCGCCGGCATGGTGTACTGCCCGGTGCCGCTGCTGCCAGCACCCTCCCGCTCCCGCTGCCGGTACCCTCTCACCAGCCCCCAAAGCCCCAATTGTGGAATAGCCCATTATGTTGGGAATCTTCTAATGCCAAGATTTGCTATCCAAATCACTTCAGGATTACTGAAGAATAAGTAACAATTACTCAGGGTATTATAGTAGATTTGGTGACCTGATTTTGACTCAGATAGTATTTGTTTTCTTGGGTTGAATTACATGGTAAGAGGTTTAAATTATGAAACGTGTTGTGCAAATGGGCCTTTTTATGTTTTCTTAAGAGGTCAGAAGGAGATATCCCATCTTAAAAGTCAAGTAAGAAATTCTGTATCTGATTGTCTAATACTTATGCATTAAGGATCATTTCATTTCCAGTACAACTGTAATTGATTCTCTGGAATGCAGATATACATGTGAATGACTCTTAAACTAGTTCTTTTGTTGACAAAAAACTTTTTTGTTGAAAAGTGAAGTATTGTATAGAAGAAATGTCCTTACTATTTGACAAGACTGTCCTCTACACTGCTTCATTTTGTATTTGTATGTTCACTGTGCTTTGCTATATTTATATTTGTAAAATGAGTTGATACATCGATTAGAAAACAAATGACCTGAGAATATTTTGGTCTTGTCAGCGTCTTAACATGTGAAAAATTGCTTTGCCTTTGTTTCTAAACAAAATGTATTGCAGATTTACTACAGATTTATAATTAAAACATTACTTAACACTCCAGTTCTAGATTTTGTTAGATACATCTTTTTTTAATACATTCTCACAGTGTATTTCCCATAAGACTCCCTCATACATAATCACCACATGATTGTGACCTTCTAAAATTTGGCATATGCTGGCAGCAATTTCATTTCCTTAAAACGAAACTATTGCAGCTTTTCAACAATACTTTTTTTTTCTTTTGTTCAAATGAGAGAAAGTGACTGGGCCAAGTTAATCAGCTGGTTTTGTGCCTAGGACAGGTCTCTATTGCTTTAACCATTGCACCAAACTGCTTCTTATCAGTTTTACCATGCTTTAAAGTACAGTACAACATTTTTGGGCACAGGGTCTTGTGTTTCAGCCTGGTCTTCTGTTCTTCAGCAAGAGCTTTCCATACTGTGATGAAAACTGTAAGGCATAAAACTAAATTTCATTTGCAGTCACAGCAGTAACAGCTCAGCAGGTAAGGGGGCTTTATACACAACCATCATCTAGCCCAAAATAGAGTTGGATCTCAATTCCCATAGTCTGCCGGCTAGTAAAGTCAGTTTCATTCAAAACAGCTGGAGGTCATCATATATTAAAAAGGGTAAATAGGACACTTTCCTTAAAAGTACAATTCCCAGCGTTCCAAAACCACGACTCCATTTCTTCTTTTCCGAATACCCCGCCCCCATAACTTTATTCTAACAAAGCAGAAAGACCACTATGTTTTACAAGAATTACTTGCATAAGGGCACAAGCGTGCTTACCGTCCCTGTCCTAATGTTTCCCTTTTATCAGTATCCATCTCATGTATATAAACAGTGTAATATCTATGTATGCTACCAATACATACTTGACCAATTAAAAAAATAGTAACAATACTGGTCAACATAAAAAAAATCATCAGCAAAGGTAATATGTCTGTTTTATGGAGTTTGATGTGCTGATTCCCAAAATATGCTTACTTTTGCTCTGTCACATAAAGTTTCTGATGTAGAAGCATTTTTGTTACTATGTTATTTCTACATTTTCAATGTATGTGGTAATTACTGTTTTCTTAATGTTGCCAGTATATTTCCTATACCGTATAATCATGATGCTGCTCCGTGAAAACTATACTTGCTACAGAAAAACTATATACATTTTTGAAATCAGAACAAAAAATGATTCAGAAAAGTACAAGGCCAACTGTGATGATTACAAAAAATATTTTTGTACACTTGTGTTACTGTTTTATTAATGTGGCCAGTACATTTCCTATACTTTATAATAATGATGTTGCTCCATGGAAACTATACCTGCTATAGAAAAAAACTATACATATTTTTGAAATCAGAACAAAAAATGATTCAGAAAAGCAGTCAATTGCAATGATTACAATTTTTTTTGTAGACCTATATTATAATTAAAAAAATACTTTAGTAATAGAGTTGTTGAATCGTGGAACCAGTGATGGGCTACCAAAATTTTTACTACCACACTGTGGGCGTGGCTTATGCATTTTCTTTCAACATCTTTCAGTGCACCTCTGGACTTCAACTCCCAGAATTCCCCAGCCAGCTTTTGCTGGCTGGGGAATTTTGGGAGTTGAAGTCTAAATGTCTTCAAGTTGCCAAGGTTGGGAAACACTGCACTAGCGTGCCTTCTCCCCTGTCCTATTGTCTCTCCTATATCCCATATATCTTCTCTTCTATCCCTTTATCTTTCTTCTATTCTCTCACTGATTTATTTTATCCTACACTCTCCCTTCTATCCCTTTTCTAATTTTATTCCTCTACTACCTTCATTGTTTATTATTGTGTATTGGACAAAAATAAATAAATAAATAAAGAGGGCGCGCTGGGCGCGGTTTCAAAAAGAGGCGAGGCGGCAGCTCCCCCTGGCGGCCAACCAAAAGGGACCGACGCTTACCAGAAGCTTCTGGCTTGAAGGAAAACGCCGGTCTGGTGACAGGCAGCTGACTGCAGTCGCTCACGTGACGCCGCCTGGGCAGCGGCTCCGACAACTGAAGGAAGCAGGAGCCCCCGAGGAGGGTTTGAAACAGGTGTTTCTGCGGCAAAGCCCGGGGAAGGCGGGGGGGAGGGCAGTGAAAAGGGGAAGGCGGGGGGTGGAGACGGAGTGAGAGAAGGCGCTTTTTGGCCCGGGTGAAAGTTTCATTAGTCACCCGTCCCTCCTCCCTCGTCCGTTCGGCTCAGCCCAGGATGTGCCGTTGCGGCGCTTAAAAGCGACCTGTGGACCGCGGGGCGCGTAGAGGCCCTGCGGTCGGTGCAGGCTTGGCAGGAGGAAGAAGACTATAAATCTAAAGGTCGTAGTCTCCCTAAAAGGAACCCCCCCCCTCCTTCTCGCGGGTTGGTCTGGTCTGAACTTGCGGGAGGTTTTGAGTTGAGTTCCTTGGCTGGTGGGCGCAAGTCGTGAGTATTGAACCATTAAAAAATAGCCTGAAACCTCACTTACCATGGTTGAAAAGAAGGTTGTGCTGCATGTTTAAAAAAAATATTATTAGTATTAAATTATTATTATTTATTAATTGATGCACTTAAATTAACTACTTTGGAGCTTGATTCCTGAGTGTTCAGACAATTTCATTCAATGGTGGTTTTTTTAAAAAAAATTAAATCTCCACATCCACACATATATCAGTGCATATACCTGTAAAAAAAAAAATCAGCAACATACATAGGTGCATCATTCTACCTAATCTCTTACATTTCCTTATCTGCACCTCTGTCCTATTGATAAGTTTTAAGTTCAAACCAGTATCCTTTACCAGTTGGCAGTTAAGCAGCACTTATTATCTAGGTAAATTGTGCATAGGATTTTGGAAGTATTTATTTTATTTATTTATTAGTCAGATTTATGTCCGCCCTTCTCCTGGAACTCAGGGCGGCTCATGGTAGTAACGTGAAGAAATCTAATATTAAATATTATTAATATTTAATTTTAATTTATTTTAAAAATTGTTTTATTCACTAAAATAATATTAAATATTAATAATACTAATTATTAAGACTCAAATCCTAATATTAAAATACTCTACAGATCTCTATGCTAAAACACAGAGAAATCTAAATTCAGAGACCCCAATATATTTAAAAACCAATCGCCCACGTTCATCCTATCATTCTTCATTCATGGGCTGGGGTAGATGTTAAAACTTCAGTGACCTCAGACCTCTCGCAGAGATGCATTTTCAAGGCCTTAGACTGGGAGGGTGGGAGCCGCACGTCCCTGTTGGTTGTAGTTGTAGCTTTTGTTGAAATTGGGTTAATCATAGGTAAGTCATTATTTGTTTAACCTTAGTTGCTCACAGGCTGCCAGAGGATTGACCTAAAGTTTATTTAGGTGCTAAATAATCTCTTAAGAGTTATTCTTAAGAATAACATTGCATAATTCTCAGACTTGGGGGAATTTACTCAGGCCAAGCCTCCATAAATTGTGGGTAGCAGAACGTGCTTTATTCAGTATGTGCAGAAATGAGCTTTAACAATCTAAAGTAGCCCCTACGCAGCATTAAACTGATATACAGTAATATCTTGCAAAGCTAGAGATGTGAACCCAGAATGATTCCACCATGGAACATAAACAAATTGTAGTGGCCCTATTTGTACCATTTGCTAAACCAGAATAAGTTACATAGTTTTAGTATGAGCTTTTTTTGCTAAACCATGATTTGGTTTTGGCTCAGCAATTTATATGTTGTGGTTTCAGATGTTGTGTGAACACGGGCAATTCTGCATACAGTATGTAGAATTATAGCCATCCGGGATTAGTCAGGTAAACTATGGTATATTATCTGCTCTAACTCAAGCCATTCCATCTGTTGTTTGTAGATTCAAGTACTGATAGATGAGGCAGAACTTTGTAACTTGAATCTGAGGTTAGTTAAATTATCCATAGCATCAGGTGTACAAAATTTCCTTCCTTAAGTGCATTGCTGATGTTTGCTGTTGTTAAATTGAAATGTTGAATTGAGACTAGTCAAAGGCATTTTTGGTCCCCAAACACAACAAACGTAGCTATTATTTCTAGGAAATATTTTCATTGTACCAGTCATACTAACATACGCTTTGAAATAACTTGCTTCCTAGAAGAGATTTAAGCTCAGAATGTTTAAATCAGAATTAATCAACAATACAGTATGTAAAATAAGCTTTTCTGATTTACAAGCAAAAATTATGGCTTATAGTCAAGTCATAGCTGTATTGCCCTTTGGAAGCATTCGGTAGTATCCATAGAGAACCTCAGAAATTGTGATTTTTAATGTAATGGATAAGATCATACAATACTGAAGAGCAGTCATTTTTGGCTCTTTGCAAAATTATACTGCCTATTTCCAGGTTTAGTATATTATCTCAATGCAGTTGTGATTTATTCACTAAAAAGTAAACCAACATGAACCATTTATGTAATTGCACTGAGTTTCTATACCATCCAATAACAGTAATTATCCAGGAGGGATGGGCAAATGAGATATAGTCACGGAGAGTGACTATGTTTTCATTTAACTGTAAAGGAGATAACTAAGATTAGTGATTCTTGAAAAAGGTTGTAGCCTGTAATAAGCAGATTGTGGAATTTCTTCTGAATAAATGATATTCATCTTAAATTTAAGTTTACGGGGATATTGATGAC
Organism: Erythrolamprus reginae; assembly: GCF_031021105.1. Taxonomy (NCBI): domain Eukaryota; kingdom Metazoa; phylum Chordata; class Lepidosauria; order Squamata; family Dipsadidae; genus Erythrolamprus; species Erythrolamprus reginae. The sequence goes on along the minus strand of NC_091953.1, from coordinate 29,509,484 downwards.
CGTTGTTTTCACTTTTAAAGCCAAAATGTAAAACATTAAATAATTTTAAAATGAACTGCAGAACTGTGTAAATTTAATCTATAGTTTAAGGGTTTTAAATGTTATCGCTCTCCTCAATGTACGAGATCAATCTTTCTGCACTTAGAAAAGTTATTAGGTGGTGGTGTTTTCTTCATAAAATAAAATACTTTATCACAGGAGTTCTATAATTATATCAGTTGTGTCTGTCACATAAACCTTCTTTACATGAGATCTCAGGCTAAATTTTTGGAGGTATCTAAAACTGACCATATTGGAAGATTATAGTTGGTTTATCTTGATTCAGATGCAGTTAATGAGCACTTCCTTTTCCATTAATTGGAAGCTAATTTCATATTCATAATGAATGTATATTTGAACTGGGTTTATTCGGAAGCTGGAATTCCAGGTGACAGGATATTGAAGTGTACAATTTTCTGTGGACTTTGGCAAGGACTGCTGTTAAAGTCAGTTAATTTGGAAGAATTGCTGAAAAAGCAAATGTTCAGACATCCAAGTTTATAGGCCAACAAGAAAGAATTGTTTATTTTTTTTGCTAACTTAGTTATCTTGAGAAACCTGGATAATTTCAGAAGATGGCTTTATTTGAGGGGGCCTTCATTGCTATCTTTCCTGCATGGGGTGAGAATTACATAACATTTTTTGTTACTGAGTTAGAAATATACAACATTGGGAAGAAACCAGCTTGATAAAACTTGTTGCAGGTTCTGTTGTTGAAAGTACAGTGTTCCCTCAATTTTCGCGGGGGATGCGTTCCAAGACCGCCCACGAAAGTCGAATTTCCGCAAAGTAGAGATGCGGAAGTAAACACACCATTTTTGGCTATGAACAGTATCACATGCCATCCCTTAACACTTTAAACCCCTAAATTACCTTTTCCCATTCCCTTAACAACCATTTACTCACCATTATTACTGGTACTCACCATTGAATAAGACACTTAGTGATTCTGATATTTATAAACAATTATTTATTAACAATAATTATTTTTTTGTTATTTATTTGCAAAAAATATTAGTTTGGTGATGACGTATGACGTCATCGGGTGGGGAAAAACTGTGGTATAGAAAAAAACCCGTGAAATATTTTTTAATTAATATTTTTTGAAAAACCGTGGTATAGGCTATTCGCGAAGTTCGAACTCGCAAAAATCGAGGGAACACTGTAATGCCACCTTGGAGAACATTGGGGAATGTGCCTTGTCTATGTTTGCTCCTGACTTTTGGAACAATATTCTTCCTTAAGTTTGTGTGGCCCTGAACCTCTGGTATTTTTGGAAAGTTTTGAAGTTCTCCTTTTTTAAACAATGCCTGGGACAGTAGTGGGTTCCTACTGAAACGGATAAGGATGCCGCACCGGTAGTAAAAGTTGAGCTCTGCGCACAGCTTCAGATGTCTTATGTGTGCATGTGTGCGTCCCAGTGTGGTATTGCCTTTGCGCATGCGTTGCTGCAAAATTTCACGAGACGAGCGCGTGCACAAGATTTCAGCATTTTTTGTTTCTGCGTATGCTACCGGTGCACAAGCAAAATAATCACCAAACTCTCACATGCACACGCATCCTCTCATGATATTTTTCTTCCTGCACATGCGCAGAAGCAAAACCACACTGGGACGCATGCGTGCATGCAAGATACCCAAAGCTGCAAGCGCAGCGTGATGGTAAGAACAATCTGCTCATGGCCTGGAATAGTATAATTTAGCAACCCATTTGTTGATCTACATTTAATAGTGTTTAATCAGGTTTGTTATCCCTCAACAATAAGATTATTTTAGAAAACGTTGCTTTCTATTTATTAAATTGTTTTGTCGCCTATCTTGTTTCGAAGTGACTCTGGGGAGTCACAAAATGAAGATGAGGAGGGAGGGAGGGAGAGAGCAGGGTGCATGGGATGGGAGAAGTGGAATTGCCTCTTAATTCATCAACCACTTCCAGTGTGTTGCTCTCCTTTTGTAACCTCTGGCAGAGCGAGGTCTTCAGGCCCTTATGGAAAGTCAGAAGAGTGGGAGTTGATCCCACCTCAAGGGTTAAGATATTCCAAAGGACAGGTGACATTGCAGAGAAGGACTCCACCAGTCAGAATTCCTTGACTGATGGAATTCCATTATATGCTTAATTTCTCTTCTCATTGTTTTAATCCTTATTTATGCTTTGTCCTTGCCTCGTTGTTTAAATCGTAATTATTCAGGCTTTGCAAGATGCTTAGAATTACTGTTGAGACTAAGGCAACAGATACATGATGCTGCAGATCAGATGCACAGACCTTCGAGCTCTCCAAATGTTGCTGAGTAATGCTCTTGGATCTGCCACCTTTGATCTTGATGGCTGGATTATTAAATTGGAGCAATATTTGAAGGACTCCCAGATTCTCCAGACACGAAAACAAGGAAAACTATTTAATAAAAATATCATTTGATACCCTTTTAAGATAAACAACATAAAATGCCCATGTAACACCAACACTCCGCAGTCTGCATTGCTTGACGATCAGTTTCCGGGCACAATTCAAAGTGTTGGTCATCACCTATAAAGCCCTTCATGGCACTGGACCAGGGTATCTACGAGACCGCCTTCTGCTGCATGAATCCCAGCGACCAGTTAGGTCCCACAGAGTGGGCCTTCTCCGGGTCCCGTCAACAAAACAATGTAGTTTGGCGGGGCCCAGGGGAAAAGCCTTCTCTGTGGCGGCCCTGGCCCTCTGGAACCAACTCCCCCCGGAGATTAGAATTGCCCCCATCCTCCTTGCCTTTCGTAAGCTTCTTAAAACCCACCTCTGCCATCAGGCATGGGGGGATTGAGATATTCTTTCCCCCTAGGCATTTACAATTTATGCATGTCATGTTTGTTTGTGGGGATGTTTGGTTTTACAATAAGGGTTTTTTAGTTGTTTTAATATTGGATTTATATGATGTTTTTAATTACTGTTGTTAGCTGGCCCGAGTCTACGGAGAGGGGCGGCATACAAATCCAATCAATCAATCAATCAATCAATCAATCAATAAACAAACAAACAAACAAACAAACAAACAAACAAACAAACATTCTCTTTGTATGTGTGTGTGTATAGCTGATTTCACTTTTACCATTTGGAAAGGGCGGCATAAAAATTGAATGAATGAATGAATGAATGAATGAATGAATAAATAAATAAATATAGATACCTTCCACTGATATATTTTCTTCTGTTCAATGTCTCAATTTAATTTATTTTATTTTTCAGTGGGCAATAATGTATCCAGGTCAGGATTCAGCCGTGCAAGAAAATGAAAATGCAAGAGCAATTGAAGATGAGTACAAGAAAGCATTTGTGTTTATTAATAAAGCATTGAATGCAGATGAATTGGGCCAAATAGAAGCAGCAAAAAATTATTATAGGCAGGGGCTTACCCACTTAACCAAAGGCGTTCATATTCCATCAGAAGGTCTTGAAGGCACCAGTGCTATACCTGTTAGGCAGATGCAGCAAAAGATGAGAGAAACCTTAGAAAACGTTACTGCTCGTTTGAGATTTTTAGAGGAAAATTCCCAAGCAAATACCACTGCCATTAGCTCCAATACAGAGGTGCACAAATTATACCCAATAATTCCATGTAAAGAAAAGCCTGAGAGGCCTCCGGTGCCCAGCTCATTGACATCACCACCTCAACCCCTTTCAAGCCATGGAAATACTGGATCTAGGAGCCAAGGGCCAATGCCTGCAGTGAGTCCATCAACTTCAATGCCCAACGAAGCACCTCCTGCTTATACTCCAGAGGCCACTGATGGCCACTATACTGTATCTTATGGGACAGAGTCTGGGGAATTCTCATCTGTTGGAGAGGATTACTATAGAAAATGTACTCAGCCACCTCCTGTTAATAATTTTGGAGTAGATGCTGATGAATTAATCCTCATTCCCCATGGCGTGCAGATTTTCTATGTCACTCCCGATGGACAAGTTAGCGCTCCCTCCTATCCTGGATACCTCCGCATTGTAAAGTTTTTGGATACAGATGTTGCAACTGCCCACAATCGTCCTCCTGCTTTCCTTCAGGTAATGCCGGCTTTCTTTGTACTTCGTTTATAGCTGTGATGGCGAACCTATGGTATGATTGTCACAAGTGGCATGCAGAGCCCTCTCTGCAGGCACCTGAGCCATTGACCAGCTCAGCTCCACTGCACATGTGTGAGTGCCTCCCACTGGCCAGCTGATTTTTGGGCCAGACAAGCTCATGCTTTATTCTCACTTTTTGTGGCCTGTGCCTTCCCAGATCTCTGGACATTCCACCCTAACGCTTCCCTCCCCTCCCAGCTCCATTTGGGGAAAGAAGCTTTTTGCCCTTCCCAGCTCTGTTTGGGGATGGGAGGCTTTTCCCTTCTCCCACCACTGTTTTGGGATGGGAGGCCAAAATAATGGGGTCATTCACGTATGTGTGATGGGTCACGCATGCATGTGTAGGGGGCGGGGGGGGATTTCTATATGTCTGTGGGCACATATGCACATGCGCACAGTTTCGGCACCCAACGGTTTATAGTGACTGGTTTATAGTCTTCCCAAGCTATTAGATAGAAAGTCTGGAAGAAATGCCAGCAGTTTTTGGAAGAGCCTTATCTGTGGCGGCCCCGGCCCTCTGGAACCAATTCCCCCCAGAAATTAGAATTGCCCCCACCCTCCTTGCCTTTCGTAAGCTACTTAAAACCCACCTCTGCCGCGAGGCATGGGGGAATTGAGATACTCTTTCCCCCTAGGCCTTTACAATTTTATGCATGGTATGTCTGTATGTATGTTTGGTTTTTATATTAATGGGTTTTTAATCGTTTTTATTATTGGATTATTATTGTACGCTGTCTTATTATTGCTGTTAGCCGCCTCGAGTCTCCGGAGAGGGGCGGCATACAAATCAAATAAATAAATAAATAAATAAATAAATAAATAAATAAATAAACAAACAAACAAACAAACAAACAAACAAACAAACAAACAAACAAACGCCAAAGTTGTTCTTGTGCTTTAGGAAATAATTGTTTTCAAACTACAGTGGCACCTCTACCTAAGAATGCCTCTATTTACAAATGTTTTTAGATAAGAATCGGGTGTTCAAGATTTTTTTGCCTCTTCTCAAGAACCATTTTTCATTTACAAACCTGACCCTCTGAAACTGTACCTGGAAAAGGCAGGGAGAAGCCTCCGTGGGGCCTCTCTAGGAATCTCCTGAGAGGAAACAGGGCTGAAAAAAGCAGGGAGAAGCCTCCGTGGGGCCTCTCTAGGAATCTCCTGAGATGAAACAGGGCTGAAAAAGGCAGGGAGAAGCATCTGTGGGGCCTCTAGGAATCACTTGGGAGGAAACGGGGCCCGAAAAGGTGGGGAGAAGCCTCTGTGGGGCCTCTCTAGGAATCTCCTGGGAGGAAACAGGGCTGGAAAGGGTGGGGAGAAGCCTCCATGGGGCCTCTCTAGGAATCTCCTGGGAGGAAACAGGGCTGGAAAGGGTGGGGAGAAGCCTCCGTGGGGACTCTCTAGGAATCTCCTGGGAGGAAACAGGCCGGAAAAGGCAGGGAGAAGCCTCCGTGGGGCCTCTCTAGGAATCTCCTGGGAGGAAACAGGGCTGGAAAGGGTGGGGAGAAGCCTCCATGGGGCCTCTCTAGGAATCTCCTGGGAGGAAACAGGGCCTCCACCCTCCCTGTGGTTTCCCCAATTGCACACATTATTTGCTTTTACATTGATTCCTATGGGAAAAATTGCTTCTTCTTACAAACTTTTCTACTTAAGAACCTGGTCATGGAACAAATTAAGTTCCTACTTTTTGGATGTTCCACATTGGGACGTTTCCTAAGGTTTATTTTTATAGTAAGGTAGTAGTAAAGGCCAAAGCAAATTTAGTGTGCAGATTAATAGGTATTCATGAGACCCGTACATGCAAGTGAATCTATTATTTTTACGTTGAGGTTTATCTTTATCTTGACGTTGTTAAATTGTCATTGATAAATTTGCCCCATTTTTTAACAACCTGTGATCTTCCTTCAGCACATGTTTTACTTTGAGCTTCCATCTTCATCAGACATTCTAAGGAAGCCATGAAAAATCTATTTAGCTAGCTGTAAGTCAAAGGTGAAATCAGCTTTCCATGTGTATTGAGGAGGCGCTGGAGAGTTACTGTTAAAGCATATGTGCTATCTCAAGGGCTACTTAATATGACTTGATATTAACCAGACCACTAATCTGTAACCCCAGGCCACTTGCTGTATATACATTTCACTGGTTTTAACAAAAAACACTATCATACAATGCTAGCTTTTTGTTAAGCCTGGGTTCTGGTTTTTTGAAACGCCTATGTTTTAAAGATTCTGTACTACACATTAAGGCATATCAGTTGCCCAAAAGGTTATGTATATACAATACTTAAATGCTAAAAGTAATATTTGGGGATAATATCTAGGACACGGTGGGGCACAATTATAACTGGTTAAGTTCTTTGGGACCATTTCATACGCCTATAGTTCTGAAAATACCCTTATAAATGTAATTCCTGGTCCCCTTCAACAAAAACCTTCCAAAAAAGCACCCATGAAAGTATCAGATTTGTTTATTATATTTATTTTTTCAATTAAACAATGAATGTCTTTGTATTTTGTTCATTAAATACTCAATCTATTTGGCTTTCTCTCTTCCAGGTTTGTGACTGGATATATCCTCTTATGTTCAGCCAGTCTCCTGTTCTCTCATGCACCTCTGGAGTCTATATGTTCCCTGATGTGATGTCACAGGTATCAGGATCCTATGTAGGAGTAGTGTTGTCTTCAGAACTTCCAATCGCTGACCGAGAACTATTTGAAGATCTATTGAAACAGATGACTGACCTTAGGATACAGGTAAACACTTATTTCATGCAGCCATTCACAGAACTTTAAATGGTGCACTGAGATTTCTGCTCATATCACCCAGCATGTGTGCTGTCTCTGTATACTTATCTCAGTTCTTATAGCAGCCCAGTTGAAATGAACGTGACAAAGTGATTTCCAAGAAAATTCAGCTATATTGTGGAAGAGTATTGACACTATTCTATAATTTGACACTTTAAAACATCTGTTGCAGCCTTTTAAAAGCATTGACCTTTTATTGAGGTTTTTTGGTTATGGGATTTAATTAGGAGTAAGATGCCAGAATTATGCATTTTGCATAATTAAATAATTTGTTTTCATCTTCCCTCATCCAAAAAACCCTTTAGGTAGATTCAGGAAGACACTATTAGAACAAAAATGATGGGAATAGGTGACCAGTTGTTTATAATAAGCAAAGAGTAAGCAAAATCTGTTACAGATATTTTAAAAGAACATTCTTTTAAACCAGATGTTTCAGTATAAGATTATGAAGATATAATTTTTTTAACCCATTCATGAAATGAAAAGGAAAATCAGAAGTACTGAAATGGTAGAAAATTTAGCTGATGTAATAGAAGCAGATAATTATTTCCACATCTTATTGGTTAAAATGATAATCTTTAAATATGAAACTACATTCTCCTTTGTAGACATTTGGAAATGTATTGTTTAATAGTAAGCAATAGTTGATTTAATTAGAGTTTATTTTTTCTTCTCTTTTTCACTTTTATTTGCTTATTATTCACTATGGGCATTCTGGTTCTAAAATCTGAATTTTTCTTGATCTCACAAGTTGAGATCTTTATTAATGCCTGAATTCACTTGCATGCATCTCATTTAAAAAGGATAATTTTGTAAGGGAATTACAGTATATGCTGTTACTATGAAAGAATGCAGAATGGATTCTTTGTTGAGCCTTCAAACTGTTAATGTCCTTGATATGGTACTGCAGGCTCCAAGATCCCGTGAGGGAGTAGGGTTTCCATCAGGATGCCAAAGGTCTTACAAAGAGCTTTTTGAGGATATGTTAAAACAGATATCAGATCTTGGAATGAAGGTAAATTTGAGGACTATGATTTAATGGTGGTGGCAAAGTTTTACAAATTGCCTTTGTTTTGCAATGTGCAATATTTATTTATTTATTGTAGAATATATATGTCACCAAAAGGTTATTTTGTGAGCCAATTTTATTGACCCAATAAATATTAGATATATGTAAAAAAAAATGGGCATTTGGAGAATTGTAGTTTGGCAATCAGTGTTTGCTTGCCATATTTTTTAAAAAAACACATATTAAAAGATGTCTAAGGGCATCTGGATAACAATTGAATAGAACACTTGAATGTTCGAAATAATGAGATGGACCTCAATTGCTAGAAAGAATATAGTAGAGATGCTTTCAATGAATATAGATCCTAACTATATTTAACTTTAAATACTATAATAAAAAGAGAGCTGGCACTATTAATGTTGACTGATAAAATATTATAGAGAATATGTAAACCCAGATGTAAAAAGATTTTTAAGCTTGATAGATTTAGATTTAGAATGACTTTATTGTCTCTTTGTATACTAATGGGCGTACATTAAAATGAAATTTAATTGCATACAGCTCTCAAAGCATCTCCACCTCTAATACACAACACATAAACATGATAAATAAACAAACAAACGAATGAATGAATATACATATACCCACATATATTATACGACACAGAGAAACAACACAGTCTATTTCGGGTGTATACATGTACATGGCGGAAGAAATGAAATTTGCAAGTTTACCAGATGAATGGCATAGAAAATAAAATTGTTACAAAATTTGGTGTGCTGCTAGAAATACTTTGAAATCTCCTCCTGGGGGTGAGGAGGGCAAAATAAACAGACCATGAAGTGGGTGTGTGGAGTCTCTAACATGCTTTGAGCTCCAAGCAGTAACACTTAAAAGTAGCATCCTAAATAGAATAGGAAGTGAGCTTCCTATAGTCTTCTTGGTGGTCCTTACAACTCTTTGAATGGACTTTCTATCTGAGGCACTGCTGTCACCAAACCAAAAAATGATGCAGTTTATTAAAAGGCTCTCAATTTCATAGACGCGCTCTGTAAAAAGTGGTCAGAAGGAGAAAGATGTGCTCTCATCCGACGCAATAAATGCAGATGCTGGTTCCCTAAGGATGACGTTTGCAGAGACCAATTCAGATTGTTAGTTATCTGCATCCCCAGATACTTAATACTGTCGACCACCTCTACAGCTCCATCCTTGATACTAAGTGGAGTATGACCATACCGGTTCTTTCTAAAATCTACGATGATCTCCTTTGTTTTAATTAACATTTAGAACCAGGTTATTTTTGTTGCATCAGTCCACCAGAGCCTTCACCTCTTCCCTATATGCATCCCCATTGTCATCCCAGATAAGACACAACATTGCCGTATCATCTACATACTTCACGATATGATTTGTAGCAGATTTGGCACAGGAGTCATGGACAGTAACAGACTCAAGACACAGCCCTGTAGGGAATCTGTACTCAGGGAGATGGAGTGGGGAACTTTTCTTCCAACCTGCACAGATTTGGGCCTATCAGTAAGGAAATCCAGTATCCAATTACATAAAGGGTATTACAACCTAATAGGCCTACTTTTCTTACCAACTTCTGAGGAATATGTTGAATAGGTCAGTTGCCGAAATCATGGAGTGTAAATTATAAATCATGCATAGTTTATCATGCTATGTCATCTGAGATCATCAATCCTTGGTTTTTTTTCAGTGTACAATACTGCAACTTTCTCAAACTTATCAGTGAAGTTTTATGCCTGCTTCCTCTTCTATTCTTCGCTGTTTTTAGAATGTAGCTTAGGAGCCTAATTCACAAATTATGTTATATTTAAATATAGATGTTTATTTTTAGCTTAGCATGTTGTGTGAATTTCTTAATCCAGTTTCCTGCAATGATTCATATTTAAAAGCAGTTCCATTAAAAAAAAAACATACTGAAAATGGATTGGCAATTCTTTTTGACAAGATTTAGAGGACAATTCTTGAAAAATGTCCACTTTTATATTTTAAAAAATGATCTTGTAAATTTTAGCCCTTAACAATCCTGGTCAGATGATTCAATTTTCAAACTATTTATTATCATATTCAATATTATGTTATTTTTCAGGTACTACCGGTATAATGTTTATGAAATATAATTAATCTTATAAACCCTGAATGACCAGCTACTAAAATCTTTTTAAAAACAATATATCTTTCAGATACACCTTTGTGGCATAAAAAACACTGATCTGGTTTACCCAAAATCTTTCTCTTCCACAGTAATCATTTAGTGAATTAAGGATTAATCATTAATATAGTGTAGTTATAGTGTAGCATCTTTGGAGACTTAAATAGCGGTGATAATGGTTCCACATTTTATCTCACCTTCTGAAATTAATTTACCTCAACATTTTTATTATTGATGTCTAGTTCTTAACCCAAAATGTACAGCTGGTAACTTCTTTGACAAAAGAGGCCATCAAGCTATCACATGATTGTAGCTATCCTATTCCTGGCTGTGCCAGTGTGAGAAAAACCCAGAATAAATAGAATGAATGCTTTTATTTTGTTTGTTGAGGGCAGAACACATAGAAGTTCATTCACCCTTCTTATTCTTGCTCTGGAAGTGGAGTGGGGGAAACCCAGAGTATCATCTTTCAATTTTGAACAGTTGAACAAAGGATTGCAATTTTTAAGAACAAATAAGAATGCTGAATGAAATAATAGTGTTTTTCCCCCTTTAAGCTGAAAGAATAGTTTTTATATAACATTTCTACTGTACCTAATTAAAAAGAAATACATGTAAAGCAGTTAGTAAACAAAAACAAGATATGCTGTTTTGAAATTTAAACAGCTGGAGAGAAGGTGACCCCCCCCCCACCTCCAAAGAAATTATTGAACTAGATCTTCCAATAATCCTTCCGATTAAACATCTCGAATAAGGTGGTTAGATCATGTTGGGTCCATCAGGGCAAAATAGATAGGAAGTAATAAATAACTTAGTAACCTTCCAAATCAAGATTTCTAGAGGGAATTCTTTATGTAGAATGTCTTTCCCTGATCTAATGATTATCAGATCTATTGAGATTTAAATTCCAGAATTTTACTTTGTTTTGACTTTATCAGCATGTTATATAAAAACATTTTAAGTAAAAGTCTTAATCATGATACTGTAGAATTATGTGATCAAGAATGCAGTGTAGCAACTCTGGGAAATATTTTTAAATAATATTTAAGCATATTATCTGTGAGAAGGTTACAAAATTTATAAAGTTTATCAAAGGATAATGCTCAAATTATTAAGGATAGAAAGATGTTTAAATATACAAGCCTGCTATTTGTCAAATTCAATAGTATTCTAAAATGTATAATAATCAGAACATCAGAAAATGTTTTGGTCCAAAGTAAATTCTCTGAGAGTTGACATGATTTTTAGCTATTTTAATATATGTTTTTCTTTGGTTTTCTGTTGTTTTTATTTTTGTGGATATTATTTTCACATATTAATTAGCGCCCTGAAGCTTCAAGTGATGTGATGAACCTTAGTCAAATTGTACCTATTCAACCAGTTCCTGAAGAGAGAGATCGTGAATTACCTGACTGGAGTGAGAAAATAGCTCATGGTATCTTATCAGGTACTCTCAGACTTTGAAGCAAACACCTGTCTTTAGATACTATGTGTTGCAAATTTCCAAGCATGGCTGGGTCTTATGGAAGTTATACTATAATGTCTGTGCATCTGTATGGTATTAATTTGAGTAAATCTGCACTGATGCTTAATTTATCTCTTGGTATTATGCCAATATAAATTTTATGCAGTAAATTTTATGTAGCTTAGTTTTGGGGGAGGAAAATAGAGGGTAAAATCTACCTACCAGGTATTCATCTGGCGAGTGTCCTTAGTCTGTTCAGCTTCAGCACATTATTTTATCCCCTGGTTGTGGTGATTCAGCCTGAGGCTGCTCAGGGACCAGCTGTCTCTCTGCTGGCTCCATGCCCGGAGGAGGATAACAGCGCAGAGGAGGGGGCTGAACAGTCGGACGGGGGAGAGGAGAGTCAGGAATGGGATGAAGGAGAACAGCATGAGAGCCCCCGGGGGGGGGGATCTCCCCAGCCAGTAGCTTGGAGTCATTAGGTGATGACGCACAAGCTGTCATTGACATGAGACAGAGACATTCAGAGCAACGAAAGGAGCAGTTAAAGAAATATTAGAATTAGAAACAGCTGGGTTTGGGTGTGGTCCTCATCAGCAGGGTTTAAAAGGCAGGCAAGGCCTTGAAGCCATGTGGAGTGTTATCAATTGGAGTTGCGGTGACCTGTTTTGATTCTCAGCGTCTCTGATCTTGGCTTGTGGCCTCGCAGTCTGGAAGACTTGTGGGAGGCGTCTGTTTGCTATCTACAGCTTCGTCTTGGCAGCAAGAATCTGGTATTGCTTCATGGACTATTCCCTTCGTGTATATATTTGCAGTTCCAGCGTTTTTCCTGTTTGTAAGGACATTTTCTGTTACCTGTGTTTTCCTTGAATTATATAAACTGCCTTTGCCTTTTACCAGTGTGTCTGGATTCTCTTTTTGGGTTGGTATTGGCTTCTGGAGTGACCCAGACTGAACACTGCTTAGGGCTGAAAAAGCCTTTTTTCAGAGGTAGTAGGAATGAAAACGAGCCTGCAAAGAATTAGGTCCAGAAAAAACCTTATTTGGAAAGAATAGGAAGCTGGGAAGATTGCTAGCACCTAGTTAGGGCTGGGGGAAAAAACTTTTTAAAAGCTACATTCGGAGTATAAGATGCACCCAAATTTTCAGCCTCTCTTAGGGAGGAAAAAGGTACGTCTTGCACTATGAAAAATACAGTACTCCATAAATACTGTTTGATGTTTTTTCATGAAGGAGCATCCTGGGTGAGCTGGGGTCTGGTCAAAGGAGCAGAATATACTGGAAAAGCAATCCAGAAAGGAGCCTCTAAATTAAGAGAACACATTCACCCAGAAGAAAAACCTTTGGAAGTCAACCCAACTGTAGCAAAGGGACTGCACGTGGCAAGGCAAGCTACAGGAGGAGCAGTCAAAGTCAGTCAGTTCTTGGGTAAGACATGGAAATTCAGGTTCCTTGGGAAAGTACTGAGTTGCTTAGCATGGTCTATATTTCCTATGTTTTGTAGTTTTTGGTCAATTTTATAAATATTAAGAAAAAAGTAAAGAATTGAGAGCATTGGACCACGGGTGAGTTGAGAGCATTGGATCACTATTGTGTGAGCTTTCACTGAGAAACATTTTTAATTTAATAATTATCTCAAACCATTTTATGCTAGTTTACAAACATATCACTTTGCAGGCATATTTTAGCACATGTTCATTCTTCTCCTCAAATAAATGATATAATCAGTTTGTTGTACTCCACACTATGTGGAGAAGATAGGGCCAGGCACCTAATTTTGAGATTCTTTGAGTGTGAAAAAAAAAAGCTTGAGTTACTGGTAATTTGTCTTTTAATCCATAAACCAGACATGTCGTACCAAATCTGGAGGGTTTTACAGGCTCAAAAGCAGCTTTGACACGGTGCATTTTTGGGCACTTGCTTTATAGTTTATGCAAGTGTATATACATGGTCAGCTGTGACTTTTAATTAAACATGATTAAACATCATAGTTTAATATGATGGGGAAAACCATCTATTATACTGTATAGTGAACTCTTGTCATCAATTTTTAAGTAATTTGCTCTATTGACAGAAGTGTACCTTCTAGTAATCTATGATTTTTCATCTAAGAAAACTTGCCTTCAATTTGTTATAGTCCAAATTATGTTCACTAACCTTCCCTTCTCTGGTGTTCTCTAGATGTATTGAGCTTCAACTCCTATAATTCATAATCTGTGCACATCTTGGTAGAAGTCACTTATATTATAAGCAGCTCTGAGCAGTTCAAATAATTCAGTCTATTTTGACTTTGGCTTGGTCTTGTTATCAACTACATGAAGAAATATGATCTCTGTATGTAATAAAAGTAGATAAACTGCAATGGTTTAAAATCAAGCTGCCTAATATGGTGATAGACATTTATTTATTTAAAATATTTAAACTCCACTTTTCTACTGAAAATGCCTTTTTAAGATAGAGTGTATCCCTTTCTGAAGCCTAAGTTATCTGAGCTGCATTATGAATCAAAGGTGATGTTGGAATATTTTTTTTTTACTTTAGAAAATTTATATTGACACCCACTCCCCCATGGCGATTCAAGGTGGCTTACACAATATAAAAGCATCATTTATTTATTATTTATTATTTGGATTTCTATGCTGCCCTTTTCAGGATGGCTTACAGCATAAAAAATACAAAATGAACAATATAAAATCCTATGCTAAAAGCTACACTTCAGAATCCAAATAATTAAAACCTACTGTTGAAAAAATTTAAACCATTCAACCAACATTCGACTCATCAAAACCACAGTAGTCATATAAAAATGATGAAAAGTTACCATTTCTATTGCTGCTTCTGACAAATAAAATCATTGGGAGAAATGTCAGGCCAAACGTGTTTATAAGGCTTGATAGAACAGAATACAGAATGGACCAATTATCTATCAAAATGTCAACTTCAATAGTGCTTTCTGTTTTAGTTGAAGGTGTTTGTTCCGTGGCAAGTTGCGTTGGCAGAGAGCTAGCCCCTCATGTGAAGAAACACGGAAGCAAACTGGTTCCAGAATCCCTTAAAAAAGACAAGGATGGAAAATCAACATTGGATGGTGCTCTAGTTGTAGCAGCAAGTGGTGTTCAAGGTAACCAAATTAAACAGCTATCTGTCAATGCATTTTAAGCTAATGGCTTACATATGAATTATCTTCTGGTTCTAATTATTTTTGCAGGGTTTTCAACAATATGGCAGGGTTTGGAATCTGCTGCAAAATGCATTGCTAAAAATGTATCTACAGAGACAGTTCAGACAGTCAAGTACAAGTAAGTTTGCGTAAATAATAACTGAGTGTTAGGGAATGACAATTGCATAAAAGTATTTTGTGGGGGAGTTTGGGAAATAGAAAACAGGCCTGTTTTCCACAATGAACAGGGCATGTAGAGCATTTGGAAGGCCTGTAGAGTGATACTGGGCACTTGGAGGGCAAAAATGAATAGCCCTAACCAGGGGATAAAATAATGTGCTAAATGCCTCTTTGCAAAAATCTCCTGGGGCATGGCACACCAGAAAGCCCCACCACACACCGTTCCCCCCCTCCAACCCTCAATGCAACTGGAAAGCCAATTCCTATACTGTTTATCTCTACCTAAGAACGCCTCTACTTACACATTTTTCTAGATAAGAACCGGGTGTTCAAGGTTTTTTTGCCTCTTACCCAAGAACCATTTCCCACTTACAAACCCAAGTCTCCCAAACTGTAACCAGAGAGAGAAGGGAGAAGCCTCCGTGGGGGCCTCTCTAGGAATCTCCTAGGAAGAAACAGGGCCGGAAAAGGCAGAAAAAACCTCTGTGGGGTCTCTTTAGGAATTTCCTGGGAGGAAACAGGGCCAGAAAAGGCGAGAAAAAACCTCCAAGGGGCCTCTCTAGGAATCTCCTGGGAGGAAACAGGGCCTCCACCCTGCCTGTGGTTTCCCCATTCGCACACATTATTTGCTTTTACATTGATTCCTATGGGAAAAATTGCTTCTTCTTACAAACCTTTCTACTTAAGAACCTGGTCACGGAACGAATTAAGCTTGTAAGTAGAGGTATCACTGTATTCTTAAGTGCAGGTTTTTCGGTTAATAATTAACACTGTACAGCACATGGGAATATGTATAAAACAGCTTTTCTTAAATTGTACCGAGTTGAAAATTAAGTCTTAACATTTTGCTTTTTAGGTACGGGAATGATGCTGGTCAAGCTACAAATAATGCTGTGAGTTCTGCCTTCAATGTTGGTGTGACAGCTTTTAATATCGACCATATTGGAATCAAAGCTATGGTGAAGAAAACTGCAAAGGAAACAGGCCACGCAGTCCTGGATGATTATAAGATTACCGAAAAGGAGGAAAATAAAGCTCTACAAAAGAGAGAAAAAAAGGATGAACACTAAATCCATGCAACTGAATTGCCAAAAGCCTTAATATATATTTAAATGAAACGAATTAACAGATTTGGTATTTTTATAATCTTAAACATCTGCACTTAATTCATCAAACTTGAAGGTTAACCTTTTCTAAAAATTATTTCTCCTCCCATAATTCTAGTATCTTTTAGCCCAGCGTTTTCCATATGTGAAACCAACTTCTATCTAACATGATATTTTAGCACATCTGAAGAGCATCAGGTTGCAGAAGACCAATTTAAATGAAAACTAAATTTGCAATAGCATTTAACTTGCACAGGGAAACACAGCTGCTTTTTAAGTTGTAAAACGGAGTATTAGAATTTAGTTTGATATATACTGTTTTAACAACTTCTACTTTATTTTTTCCTTAATCTTTTTCAAGAGTTACTGCAAGGGTACCCGATTTGATTAGGCATTACATGAACAACTGATTAAGCTAACAAATTATTGATAAGGTATTAAAATCAGTTCTAATTCTAGAGAAACCAAAGATACTGTCAAATTTATTAATGCTATTAATTCCATTTAGTTTAGTTTAAAACAGCTTTATGAAATCCTAGTTTTAGTTGGAATAGATGGCAAAATTCTTAGCTATTTGTTGTTGGCAAAATATGATGTTGAATTCTATGAAAAAAGATTTCTGCTAAAAAAGTCAGGGTCCATTTATGGAGGAAGAAAAAGCTTTAGACTCAATATTTATTGTGAAATAATTTAACTATAAATTATTTTATTGAGAGAGCTGTATTATTCAGAAATATATATATTGTTGCCTTGTAAGAGAATGAAATGTCTGTTAGACATTTCCATTTCCTTCTCTTTAATATGAAAAAAGCAGTGGCTATTGCTGCTGAAGTTCCAGTTTTTAGAGGTTACTTCTGATTTTGATACAGAATTTAATAGTGGTGGTCAAATGTATAGTAAAAAGATAGCATATTCACTAGTTAAGGAGCTAAACCAGGGATGAAATGCTCCGGGGTAGCTTGTGCCTGTTGGTCGTTGGAGAACTAGTCGCAAAGGGAGTGTGAGGCTCCGCCCACTTCACCCAGACGTCGCCATTTGGGTTCTTTTACCCTCTGCGCATCCACAGAACGCTTTGCGCATGTGCAGAGGGTAAAAGAACCCAAATAGTGTCATCTGGGCAGGTTGGTGGAGCCTCACGCTCCCTTTGCGACTAGCTCTCCAACGAATCGGGAACATTTCACCCCTGAGCTAAACACTTGAAATGACTTATAAATTTAAAGAAATAAACTTAAGATGCATATTTTGGCTATCTTTGTTTTTATTTAAATATGCCCATTCCTTGTTTAGTGACCAAGTTCCATGTAGATCATTAAGCAAAATAGCTAAATCAGTGTTTCTCAAATCGGGGGGTGGGTGGGCGCTGGGGGGGCGTGGAGTGATGCCGGAGAGGCGTGTGACCCCAGGGAATATGTGTGATCCCTCTCAATTGATTCCCCTAACCAAAAGCAGGCTCTACTGTGTTCTGTGGGACTTACTTTCAGGTAAGTGGGTAGCACAGCCTTTCCTAACCAATAGTTTGCTTGCAGCTTATTATAAGTAAAATAATAAATATTAACGCTAAAATTCCATTGGGGCCCAGATTGGAGAGTTGTGGGGTGTGTGTGAAATGTTTATTTCCTCCTGGGGGTTTGTGTGTAAGAGAAAATAATAGAAGCACTGAACTAAATGAATATATGACTGAAAAGACACTGCAAAAATCACTGGTGGCTGCCATTCATTCAGTTAAATTTCACTTGTTGAATTACGTTAATAATACTATCACTCTGGAATGTGTTTTCTGCTACATCAGATTTTCTTAGAAATGCAATTTGATTGAAAGTATTTTGAATTGCTAACATTGCATTTGTGCAAGTAGTCATTCACATTTTAAGACCACTGATCACTGTCGTCCCTAAATGAAGAATGTAGTATAGACAAATCAATGACTGTAAATTGAGAGGTAGTATGATCCCTGTTAAGTTGCTCTTGCAGGTTTTTAAAAAAATAAAGGATGGCTATTGTTGACCTGTACTATCTGCTCATATCTTCCTTTTCTGATCTTATCACCACTAAACAAGTACTGTATGCCTATTGTGTGTTGTGGTTAGCTCTGGCCCAGCTCCTGCCCCAAGGACTGTGGATGTGGGGGAGACATCCACATGCTACAGGTCTGTTTTGCCCCCCGCCCCCCGTGGAATCTGCTGGTGAAGGCTCCTCTGACCAAGAAGACATGAGTGACAGGGAGGAGAGTGGGGCAGACAGCTCAGAAGGAGATCAATTATCTAGCTCCTCCTTGGATTCAGAACAAGAGTTAATGATACAGCCACCCATGCGGAGAGCGATGCATAGGCAGTAACAACTGAGAGATTATTATCAAAGAAAATGAGGCCACCTGTGGTTGGGTGGGGCTGTGGTAATTAGTGAGGCTGCTATAAATAGCAACCTGTGGGTTTGGCCATTGTTGAGGATTATCTGATCTTTGTGTTTCCTGACTGCTTTACTGAATTTGACCTTTTGTGTGCTGATTCCCCCCCCCCCCCTTTGAAACTAAACCAGGGCAAAGTGTGTTTCACTTTGTGAAAGAAGGACTTTGAATTGCCTCACAGCTGCAAGCTAAGTATCACAGAACTGATAAGGGACTTGTACAAATTACCAATTTGTTTGGAGACGAGTGCTCTTTGCTATACCAAAAGAGGGCTTGGTTTAAGTGAATTTTTATTATAAAGAACATTGTTTTGAATGTTCAAACGTGTGTGTGTATGAAATTTGTACCTGTGAATTTTTGGGAGGATTCTACCAGAGAGCCCAACAGAACATTGTGTATATGGATACTTATGATTGGATCTCAATTCTTGGTGACTACATCCTTGTAACTTGCTTGTCACGTTCTGGGATAGTTTAATTTCCTTATATGGCCAGCAGGTGGGATATCTGGTTGGACACCATATACAAAGCAAGGCAATCCCAGTTAGTTTCCAATAGTCAACATCTGAATGTTGCCACCAATAAACTAGAAGCACTTAACTGAGGTTGGCTGATTTCCTAAAAAAAAAAAAAAAAGTGTTGGCCCTAAGGAATACTTTAATGAGAGGTCCCTAAAAGAGCCTCCGGCTATAAGAAGTTCAAGCAACATCCCGCAAGTGATATATACATTTGTATACATGATATGCAACCCATATCATGTATATAAAAAGTGTTATATCCATGTATACTACCAATACATACTTGACAAAATAAATAAAAATAAATAAGTAGTACCAAGGAAACATTTCTGCACTATTAGTTATAACAACACCGAAAGGAAGCAGATAGCACCTCCAGACATTCTTTCCTCTAGTCCAGGGGTCTCCAAATTTGGCCACTTTAAGACTTTAGGACTAGGGGAACCCTGATAGCAGTGTTCCAATATCTCAGGGGTCAAGGAGGAGTCTGTCAACCTATTCTCCAAAGCACCTGAGAGTAGAACAAGCAATGGGTGGAAATTAAACAAGGAGAGAACTAACTTCTCTAAGGAGAAATTTCCTGACAGTTAAAACAATCAGTGGGACAGTTTGCATCCAGAAGTTGTGAATGCTCCAACACTGGAAGTTTTAAAGAAGATGTTAGATAACCATCTGTCTGAAGTAATGGTTTCCTGCTTAAGCAGGGAGTTGGACTAGAAGACCTCCAAGGTCCCTTCCAACTATCATCATTATTATTACTACTACTACTACTTTTGGACTTCAACTCCCAGAATAATAATAATAATTATTATTATTATTATTATTATTATTATTATTATTATTATTATTATTATTATAATATATTGTATTGTTTTTATCACTGTTGTGAGCCGCCCCGAGTCTACGGAGAGGGGCGGCATACAAATCTAATAATATTATTAAAATTATTATTATTATTATTATTATTATTATTATTATTATTATTTCAAACCGCAGCAATTAGACGCCACAATTGTAAGCAAAGTCGTTGAGAGAGTACCGAGCCCTTGCAATGGACACTCTAGAAGCGCCCCGCGCCCCCTCAGGACCGCAAAACTGGGCCTCGCGCGCTTGCCCTTTTCCAAGCCACGAGAGTATCCAACCCTCCCTTCACGTCGTCCCTTTTCTCGGCGTCAGGGAAGGAGCGCAAGCATTGTGCCGTCGCGGGAGACGGGGAGGGTTCGAAACTCCCTGCCACGTGACCTGGCGCTGTCAGCTCTTCCCCGCCTTTCCCCCCCGCGCCTCTCTCTGTGCGTACTCTCCAAGGCAATGAGGACGCGCGGGGGCAGCTGCGTAGGAAGCCATGGGGGAAGGAGGCGCTCCCAGCCAAGAGCTAGACTTCGAAGGCGTGGAGCTCGAGCTGACTCAAGAGAAGCAAATGAAGTGAGTCCTTCTCGCCAGCCAGCAGCGCTACGGATGTCTGATGCTGGTGACGCAGAAAACAGCCGGAAAGTGGGTGGCGGGTGGGCACTGTTGCCAACCCAAAAGGATGCCAGAGAAAACATGCATTATTCGAATGGGAAGAATTTGTTGTTTTTTAATTGCCACACCCTATGCACATAACCTATTGTGGAAGAGTTACCCTTGAGCTGGAGCTGTACATGCAGAATAACATTTTTTAAAAGTTTGTCAGTCAGTCAGTCTGTCTTTCTGTCTGTCTGTCTATCTATCTATCTATCTATCTATCTATCTATCTATCTATCTATCTATCTATCTATCTATCTATCTATCTATCTATCTACCTATCTACCTATCTACCTACCTACCTACCTACCTACCTACCTACTCGAGTACATATTGGTAGTGTACAGAGATATAACAATGTTTATATACATGATACTAGTAAAAGAGAAACACTAGGACAGGGGGCGAAAGGCACTCTGGTGCATTTATGCACACCCCTTACTGACCTCTTAGGAATCGAGAGAGGTCAACAGTGGATAGTCTAAAGGGAAAGTTTTGGGGTTTAGGTTTACTACAGAGTCTGGTAGTGAGTTCCATGTATCAACTACTCAGTTACTAAAATTGTATTTCCTGCAATTGAGTATCTGTCTGTCTGTCTGTCTGTCTGTCTGTCTGTCTGTCTGTCTGTCTAACATCTATCTATCTATACTGCTCAAAAAAATAAAGGGGACATTCAAATAACACATCTTAGATCTGAATGAATGAAAAATTCTCATTGAATACTTTTTTTCTGTACAAAGTTGAACGTGCTGACAACAAAATGAAATTGATTGTCAAAGTGTTGCTTCCTAAGTGGACAGTTTGATTTCACAGAAGTTATATTCTGTTGTTTAAGTGTTCCCTTTATTTTTTTGAGCAGTATTTTGTCAAGTATTGATAGTGTACAAAGATAACAACGTTTATATAGATGATACTAGTAACAGAGAAACATAAGGACGGGGTGGTGGGCACTCTGGTGCATTTATGCATGCCCCTTATTGACCTCTTAGGAATCGGATGAGGTTAACAGTGGATTGTATTAAGGGTAAAGTTTTGGGGTTGACGTGATAATACTACAGAGTCAGGTAGTGAGTTCCATGCATTAACTACATGGTTACTAAAGTCATATTTCCTGCAGAAGAGTTTGAAGTGGTTTACTTTTAAGTTTGTATCTGTTGTGGGCTCGTGTGTTGTTGTGCTTGAAGCTGAAGTAGTTGTTGGCAGGAAGTATGTAGCAGATTATTTTATGGGCTATGCTGAGGTCATGTTTAAGATGATGTAGTTCTAAGCTTTCTAAACCTAGGATTATAAGTCTAGTTGCGTAGGGTATTCTGTTAATAAGTTGCAGTAAGATTTTAAAGTTAAAGTTAGGCCACAGTTTTGGGTTTTAGCTCACTTACCAGAGCCCTGTAGTAAGGACTAAGAATTGTTCTTGAATTTATAGCAAAAAAAGGGCTTGAATCTGAGACTTTTTGAATATATTTACCTGTGTTACCTGAATATATTTATGGTATAGTGTTCCTTAGCAACTGGACTTAAGCTACACATTTATATTACATTTATGGAACACATTCACACTTCCCAAAACCAGAAATGCAAATACTGCAAAAATGGTGCCCACACATGTGGAAGAACATTTCGTTCCATTATAGGACTTACCAGCCACCTACGGACACATCGCATACATCCCACAACCCGTTAGATGTCAAGGTCCTCTTTAAACATGATGGACGAACATCATCATGGAACATGTTAAAACAGTTTTTGTATGGTCCATAAGCTATCCTGCAATCTGTACATGAGGCTATTTCATAAGGTCTTGGGGGGCAAAATGCCATGGATAAGTTACTGCCTGATTACAATCTTTTCATCAAATTTTGAAGACTAGATCTCTATATGCTAAAATAATAGCGGGAGTCCACCTAGAGTCCTGGGCCTAGAAAGTTTAGAACTAAGACGCCTTAAACAAGATCTAAGTATTGCCCACAAGATCATATGCTGCAACGCCCTGCCTGTCGGCGACTACTTCAGCTTCATCCACAGCAACACAAGAGCACACAACAGATTTAAACTTAATATTAACCGCTCCAAACTTGACTGTAAAAAATATGACTGCAGTAACCGAGTTGTCGAAGCGTGGAACTCATTACCGGACTCCCCTAACCCCCAACACTTTACCCTTGGTTTATCTACGGTTGACCTATCTGAAGTAGACCCAGGTGGCGCTTCTCATGCCGAAAACCAGGGCATCGGTGAGGCGAGCTTCCGGGTCTTTAAACTTGCATTGAGCAAGTACCGTCCGAAGTCGCGTTGTAAACTGGTTGATTGATTCAGTTTCCTTCTGAGCCATCATGGAAAACTGATGCCGAAAAACCATGGCTGGTTTGGTCGGTTTGAAATGGCTCGCTAGCTTTTCCTGTAGGACGTCCCAAGCTACGGTTCTTGCTGGCTGCGGGTCGGTGAGAGTCTGGGCAAGGCCACGGATTTCTGGGCCGCAGTAATTCAGAAAGATAGCCCGTCTGCGATCGGCTTCGGCGTCCTGTATCCCTGCCGCCTCGAGGAAGATCTCGAAGGTGGCCATGTATTCGTCCCAGGAATCGAAGAGTTCCGGAGCCTGGCCGATCTGGACTTTGTTCATGTTGCACGCGTTGTTTCTTCCGTCCGTTCGTCGCCAGTGAAGTAGACCCAGAGACAGGGTTCAAGCAAATCGGTACTTTTATTCAGCTCAGAGAACAAGTGACAGCTCAGCAAGGCAAAGTGACAATTCAGCGAGTACCGACTGACTCTGCTTGGAAAAGCCGCTTCTTTTATACATTTGCGGCTCCCGCCAAAGCAAGAGCCAGCCGCGTCTGAGCCAATCAGGAGCGACTTCCTGCTTCGGCTCAGACAGCGCTGGAAGGCGGAACAAACTATTTACAGGAAATACAAGGTAGCCATTTCAGGATACAACACTATCCAGATTCCTAAGAGGTCAGTAAGGGGCAAGTACAAGTGCACTAGAGTGCCTTCCGTCCTCTGTCCTATTGCTCTCCTATATCTCCTATACCTTTCTTCTATTCTTATATCTCTTCTATTCTTTCATTGATATGTTCTATTACTATATCTTCTCTTCTATTATTTCTTAGATATATTTTACTATGAGTATCTCCTCTATAACCTTCATCATATATTTTACTATGTGTATATAGATATATACCCACTAAAACCCTCATTGTGTATTGGACTGACTAACTAACTAGCTAGCTAGCTAGCTAACTAACTAACTAACTAACTAACTAACTAACTAACTAACTAACTAAATAAATAAATAAATAAATAAATAATAAAATAAAAGAGTCTTCGGCCCCCTTTAGTCTCATGTCCTGCTGATCAGTCTACAATTCAGTGGAGAGCAGGTTGCATTTCCTTCTAGTTTATGGCAATCGGCAAACAGGTATATGGGACAGTTGCCATAAGTTGTACTGAGAAAAAAGGCCGAGGCACTCCTCTCTTACAATAAATCTCAATATTACAGCTATGATGCGTTTTAATGTTTTATTGGATTTTTTAAAATATAAAAAGCTGTACTTCACTTATTTACCCCCTGTGGCCCACTCTAGATCGGTGATGGCAACCCTTTTTCCCTCAGGTGCCGAAAGAGCATGTGAGCGCACATGCGCAAATGCCCATACCCATAATTCAATGCTTGGGAAGGGCAAAAACAGCTTCCCCCGCCCCTCGGAGGCCCTCTGGAGGTCAGAAACAGCCTGTTTTCCAACTTCTGGTGGGCCCAATAGGCTCGTGTTTAGCCCTCCCCCGGCTCCAAAGGCTTCCCTGGAGCTGAGGGAGGGTAAAAATGCCTTCCCCCGTTCCCTCAGAGGCTCTCTGGAAGCCAAAAACACCCTCCCGGAGCCTTTGTGTGAGCCAAAAATCAGCTGGCTGGCACACACATGCACATTGGAGCTGAGCCAAGTTTAAGTTTTATTAGATTTGTATCCCGCCCCTCTCCGAAGACTCGGGGTGGCTCACAACAACAGTAATACAATATACAAAGTACAAATCCAATATACGTTAAAAGCAATTTAAAACCCATAAATATTAAAAAACGATCATTACTACACAATCATACCATATGAGTCTTCGGAGAGGGGCGGCATACAAACAAACAAACAAACTCTCATATATTACAGTCAGAAAAAAGGTGGTGCTGGGGGGACAAGATAATTATTCCCCCCATGCTTGGCGACATAGATGGGTCTTCAACATCTTGCGGAAGGCGGGAAAAGTAGGGGCAATTCGAATCTCCGGGGGGAGTTGATTCCAGAGGGCCGGGGCTGCCACAGAGAAGGCTCTTCCCCTGGGTCCCACCAAACGCTAGGCCAATGGCTCATGTGCCAGCAGATATGGCTCCGTGTGCCACCTGTGGCACCCGTCCCATAGGTTCGCCATCACTGCTCTAGATTTTAGCTGAAAGTGATGTATGGAGATATTAACTTTTACCTTACTTCAGCTCCTAAGTAACTAGTCAAAGCTACCTGGGTCATATCATGAGATCTATGTTTGATTAGATTGGACCAGCACAGGGCTGCGGCAGGACAGAAACTGGGCCACGCAAAGAAGGGAAGCCCCACCTGTGGGATGCAGACAGCATGTGAAACCACAACCCCTCTAATCTACGGAAAAACCACTCGCCACAGAACCAATCCCTGGTGCCCAAAAGGTTTAGGTGGGTGGGGCTTCTGATCTAGACCAATTTACTTTCCCATGCTGTCTAGTCAGATGCTAATAGTGCAGAGTGCAGCTGCAGAATGCAGCTGCGAGAGCAATCATGGGCTTCCCCAGGTATGCCCATGTTACACCAGCACTCCGCAGTCTGCATTGGTTGCCGATCAATTTCCGGTCACAATTCAAAGTGTTGGTTATGACCTATAAAGCCCTTCATGGCATCGGACCATAATATCTCCGGGACCGCCTTTTGCCGCACGAATCCCAGCGACTGATTAGGTCCCACCGAGTTGGCCTTCTCTGGGTCCCGTCGATTAAACAATGACGTTTGGCGGGTCCCAGGGGAAGAGCCTTCTCTGTGGCGGCCCCAACCCTCTGGAACCAGCTCCCCCCTGAGATTAGAACTGCCCCCACCCTCCTTGCCTTTCGTAAACTCCTTAAAACCCACCTCTGCCGTCAGGCATGGGGACACTGAGATAACTTCCCCAGGCCTATATTGTTTATGTATGGTATGTTTGTTTGTTTGTTTGTTTGTTTATTTATTATTTATCATTTATCATTTATCAATCTATCTATCTATCTATCTATCTATCTATCTATCTATCTATCTATCTATCTATCTATCTATCTATCCATCCATCCATCCATCCATCCATCCATCCATCCATCCATCTATTTATTGGATTTGTATGCCGCCCCTCATCTATCTATCTATCTATCTATCTATCTATCTATCTATCTATCTATCTATCTATCTATCTATCCATCCATCCATCTATCTATCTATCTATTTATTGGATTTGTATGCCGCCCCTCTCCGCAGACTCGTGTGTGCATGTTTTTTAAATTATGGGTTTTTAGTTTTAATTATTAGATTTGTATTGTACATTGTTTTTCTATTACTGTTGTGAGCCGCCCCGAGTCTACGGAGAGGGGCGGCATAGAAATTTAAAACGTAAGTAAGTAAGTAAGTAAGTAAGTAAAGTTAAGTTAAGTTAAGTTAAGTTAAGTAAGTAAGTAAGTAAGTAAGTAAGTAAGTAAGTAACTAAGTAAGTAAGATGCACACAATTCAGACCAGAGCAAAGAAAGCTTTAAGATGTCTCATACTATTCTGGCAACATCTTGGCAAAGGGAAATGTAGTGACAGAGCTATTTCTTGTTTTCACAACTGTTGAAAGCCATGGGAAGAAATACAATTAGATCAGATCAAGGGCGGATTTGAATATACCAATATTTTACAAATATTCACTGTAGCCTTGAGGAGGGAAAGGATGATTCATCCCTGTAAGTCCCTTTATCGCTGTTGTGACAGGTAATTTCCTGTGACTTTTTTTTCCAGCCTTCTACTTAGCAGAGAAGAATAATGATATATATAAATGAGTGGTTCTCAGCTTTTTTTTTGCTTTGGGTATCCATCAGATTCAGAACATTAAAGGGAAGTATTGAAAGGCTTTTTAAAAATGTTCTTAATATCATGGCTAGGCATGGAGATATTGTTACCTCTCACTTCATTGTTAAATGTGTTTTAAAGAATAGAACATATATATTAGGGCACAATTCTGGAGAAAAAAAGCTCTGGAATCCTTTGTTTGGTCATTCGCAGAATATTAAATGTCATGGGGCTACCTTTGAAAAGTGTTCGGAAACTTCAGATCGTGCAGAATGCAGCTGCGAGAGCAATCATGGGCTTCCCTAAATATGCCTATGTCACACCAACACTCCGCAGTCTGCATTGGTTGCCGATCAGTTTCCGGTCACAATTCAAAGTGTTGGTTATGACCTAGAAAGCCCTTCATGGCACCGGACCAGATTATCTGTGCCTGGAGGCTGTTGGGGACTGGATGGGTGTCAACAAACTCAAACTCATTCCAGACAAGACGGAGTGGCTCTGGGTGTTGCCTCCCAAGGACAATTCCATCTGTCCATCCATTACCCTGGGGGGGGGGGACTACTGACCCCCTCAGAGAGGGTGCGCAACTTGGGCGTCCTCCTCGACCCACAGCTGACATTGGAACATCATCTTTCGGCTGTGGCGAGGAGGGCGTTTGCCCAGGTTCACCTGGTGCACCAGTTGCGGCCCTATTTGGACAGGGAGTCATTACTCACAGTCACTCATGCCCTTATCACCTCGAGGTCCGATTACTGCAACGCTCTCTACATGGGGCTACCTTTGAAAAGTGTTCGGAAATTTCAGATCGTGCAGAACGCAGCCGCGAGAGCCATCGTGGGGCTTCCCAGATTCGCCCACGTTTCTACAACACTCCGTGGCCTGCATTGGCTGCCGATCAGTTTCCGGTCACAGTTCAAAGTGTTGGTCATGACCTTTAAAGCCCTACATGGCATTGGACCAGAATACCTCCGGAACCGCCTACTACCGCACGAATCCCAGCGGCCAATAAGGTCCCACAGAGTCGCCCTTCTCCGGGTCCCGTCGACTAAACAATATCGTCTGGCGGGCCCCAGGGGAAGAGCCTTCTCTGTGGCGGCCCCGGCCCTCTGGAATCAACTCCCCCCGGAGATTAGAACTGCTCCCACCCTCCTTGTCTTCCGTAAACTACTTAAGACCCATCTATACCGCCAGGCATGGGGGATTTGAGACACCTTTCCCCCAGGCTTATTATAATTTATGTTTGGTATGTATGTGTTGTTTGGTTTTTTAAATTGATAGGGTTTTTAGTTTTTTCTTAATATTAGATTTGTGCCTGTACAATATTGTTTTATCGCTTGTTGTGAGCCGCCCCGAGTCTTCGGAGAGGGGCGGCATACAAATCTAATAAATTATTATTATTATTATTATTATTATTATTATTATCTTAGGGACCGCCTTCTGCCGCACGAATCCCAGCGACCAGTTAGGTCCCACAGAGTGGGTCTTCTCCAGGTCCCGTCAACTAAACAATGCCACTTGGCGGGACCCAGGGAAAGAGCCTTCTCTGTGGTGGCCCCGGCCCTCTGGAACCAACTCCCCCCAGAGATTAGAATTGCCCCCACCCTCCTTGCCTTTCGTAAGCTACTTAAAACCCACCTCTGCCGCCAGGCATGGGGGAATTAAGATTTCTTCTCCCCCTAGGCCTTTACAATTGTATGCATGGTATGTTTGTATGTATGTTTGGTTTTGTATATTAAGGGGCTTTTAATTCGCTTTTATTATTGGATTATTATTGTATACTGTTTATGATTGCTGTTAGCCGCCCCGAGTTTTCGGAGAGGGGTGGCATATAAATCCAATAAATAAATAAATAAATTTTGCATAGGAGCACCAACTCAATCATTTATCTGTTTAACTAGCTTAATACCGAATCTCTAGTATTCAACAAATGCTGGGGGAAGAATATGTTTGTCATGACATCTGCTCACAATTTTATAGACTTTAATTAGTCTTGAGAGAGTACATGATGGTGCTTTTATAAGTATTATAGAATCCTGCAGATATTATCACGTAAAGAATTTATATTAGGACATTTATGTCATTTTCATATACCATTGGGATTTCTAATTGCCTTCCATGCTTTCTCTTTAATACAGAGAAATGTTAGAACACTCCATATTTGAAATGAACAACACCTTAGCAGAACTAGAGAAAAGGCTTAACAGAACTGATGAGGAAGGTAAGAGATTACATTTGACCTGAACTGAAATAAAACTTTTCAGGCCTCCTGTGAATTAAAAATAAAAGATTTGATATATGTTTATGTACAATGTCAACTGTTACATTTCTTCATGCTCTAGAGCAGGGGTAGGCAAAGTCAGCTCTTCTATGACTTATGGACTTCAACTCCCAGAATTCCTGAGACAATCCTGCTAGCTCAGGAATTCTGGGAGTTGAAGTCCACATGTCAGAGAAGAGCCAACTTTCCCTACCCCTGCTCTAGAGCAGTGATAGCGAACCTATGGCACGGATGCCACAGAAGGCACGCGGAGTCATATCTGCTGGCATGCGAGCCGTTGCCCTAGCTCCACTCCAACGTGCATGTGTGTGCCGGCCAGCTGATTTTTGGCTCACTCAAAAGCTCTGGGAGGGCATTCTTGGCTTCTAGAGTCCCTCTGGGGGGAAGGGGGGCATTTTTACCCTCCCCTGGCTCCATGGAAGCTTTTGGAGCCTGAGGAGGGCGAAACACGAGCCTACCAGTCCCACCAGAAGTTGGGAAACTGGACGTTAATAGTCTCCAGAGGGCCTTTGGGGGGAATGGGTTTCACCCTCCCCAGGCATTTAATTATGGGTGTGGGCACTCGCGCACGTTAGGTCCCACAGAGTTGGCCTTCTCCGGGTCCCGTCGACTAAACACTGTAGTCTGACGGGACCCAGGGGAAGAGCCTTCTCTGTGGTGGCCCCGACACTCTGGAACCAGCTCCCCCCAGAGATTAGGATTGCCCCCACCCTCCTTGTCTTTCGCAAACTCCTTAAAACCCACCTCTGCCGTCAGGCATGGGGGAATTGAGACATCTCCCCCAGGGCTATATAGTTTTATGTATGGTATGCTTGTGTTGTATGTTCTTTTAAATAATGGATTTTTCCAGCCTCCAGGGGGCCTCCGGGGGGCAGGGGAAGCTGTTTTTGCCTTCCCAGGCATTGGGTTATAGGTGTGGGCACTCAGGCATGCACGATAGCGCTCACCGCTCTAGAGCAGTGATGGGGAACCTTTTTGGCACCAATAATAATAATAATAATAATAATAATAATAATAATAATAATAATAATAATAATTTATTAGATTTGTATGCCGCCCCTCTCCGAAGACTCGTGCCAAAAAGGGAGCACATGCACTCATCTGGCCTGCAACCCAGAAGTGGAGCTACCCAGGGGGCATGTGCACCTCAGCAAATGACCTTCTGGTTTCCGGCGCATGCATGCACACCAGTTAGCTAGTCTTCCGGTTACTGGTGCGCAGGCATGCGTGACGATCGGCTGGCCAACGCGCATGATGACGACAGTAAACAGAAGACCAGTTCTTCCAGTATCCAGCACTGCTGCATGCACAAGGGCCACACGCACATGTACACTAGAAACCCAGAAGAGGAATGGGCAAAGCTGTGCATTCCAGGCAATATGGCTCTTCGGGCATGCGTGCCACAGGTTCACCATCAGGGGTAGTAGTAGTAATTTGTTGCTTGTATCCTTACGAATTATATTAATATGGCTTATTTGAACCTTTTTTTAAAATTAAAAATAATTTTATTGAATTTTATATATTAAAAAAAATACAAACACAGCATATAAACAAACATCAACACAAATACAAATACAGTGATATGTCATCTTACAAACACCTCATGATACAA